>NW_028301578.1:1595000-1610000 GCF_042242905.1 Orbicella faveolata | reverse complement strand
TCCTTTGTTTTAGTTTCAAAGGCCTTGGATCGAGTTCGGACGTCATCAAAATTGTAAATTCTGAATAGCTCACACCATAGAGCTGTTTCTTCACGAGTTCTTAATATTACTATTACTATTGCTCACCAATGTTTATCATGTCTGGAATGATCCCGAAGGTGCAATATACGAGCAACTGTCAGTACAGTTTTGCTGAGAATTTTCTTCAAACCGAACAAAACTTGTAGGCTTAAAAAGGGTTGTTAAAAATAAAAAAATAGCATTATGGCAGAAAGTTTATGTTTACTTCTCTGTTTTTTTTTTCAGATTTCTGCAAGTGACGTGTGTGGATGTCCTCTGGTCACTAACGTCTTCGAGGAAACTGGAGATTTCTGTCGAGCTTCGAAAAGGAGGTGTTTAAAACATTACAGCTGGGAAAAACTTCGCAGAGCAGAGATTGATCTACAAAGAATACAACAGGTAGAGATGTGCTCTAGATGTGGCGGTGGCCTAATTGTTAGTGCGCTCCGTATCAAGCAGTCCTGGTTCGAGCCCTGTTCGGGGCCACTGTGTTATGTTCTTGGGTGACACCGTTTACTTTCACAGTACCTCTCTCTAAGTAGGTGTCTGAATCGGTGCCAAAGAACTACTGTGGCAACCTGCCAGACTTGCTCCGATGGACTAGCACTCCATCCGGGCGAGTAGCGGTACTCCTAGCCGCTTCACGCTACAGAAACGAGACATACGCAGCGAGAGTTATGAGTCGCGTGGACTTTTCGTTTTGTTTTGTTTGGTAGGGGAACTAGTGAGATTTGAAAGATATTTCCCTATTGTACATTACCCACTCCTCTCTACGTTTGAACTTCATTGATCATGGCTGTGTACGTGAATGAGTGTTTAATGGCGAATTACCGCTTGACCCCCATGAAGTCATGTGAAAAAGTATCAAACAACAACTTTATTATGACTCGCATGTTTACAATTTTACAGAAATGTATACACATAAAGTTAAAAAAAAAAAGCTTGACAATAGCAACAGCGCGAATCCGCAGGTAGCCTGGGCTAATCTTGGCGGGCCACATCTATATTTATATTAGACCATTAATACATAAATAAGATTGTTATGCAACTACTTATAGAAGGATTTACAAAGCAGAACCGGCAATTAACCTTTTTTGTCTGTATTGTATTTTAGTGGCTGAAGCTTGAAGAGGCATTTGAACAAGAAAGATCACTAAGATACTCTGCGGCCCAGAGAGGAGGAGTGTTGGGTCTTCTGCTACACGAGACGATCTCTCACGAATAACAAATTTTCCGGCGAAGTTACTAAACATTTTTCAGTACTTTGTACAAATAAAATAACTTATTAATAAAACCTTTGAACGATTTATAACTCATAGGCTTTGCTTTAATTAACATTTTTGTGCCTGGAAAACAGCCAAAATAGTCGGGGAAATTAGTGACGTTTTGGCAAATCTTCTTTGGAGCTCTCGTGCCGTTAAAGGATTTTCATTTCCGATCAAAATCTAGCACGGGCGCTCACGAGTGTTCCACAGATTGTCACGTGACCATAACGGAAAAATTGATCCTCTTAATTATCTCCCCGCCCCCGCCTAGTGAAAGTATCTAATGGAAGAAAAGGATAAAACAGTAACGAAGCCGCCGATCGATCTATATTTATGCAGCTGAAGATGCGGGTGTTTGTTTTACTCACTTAGCTTTGGTCTGATGGACAATAGCAAGGGAACAGTATCGAAAATGTCTTTTATCATAATTCTTCGAGCTGATTGTTCAAAATAGATCACGTGACAGATACAGTCAAAACTGGATATATTAGATAATATCCCCCATGTCTTATTACTTAGGCCCCGCGCGTCCACACGTATCCGGATATTTTTGAATCCGCAACTTTTTCTTTCCGGATACGGCTTCCGTCCACACACATTCGGCGAATTCGGCGGCGAATTCGGCAGCGAATCTGGATATTATAGAATTTGCCCTCCAGAGTGAAAAACAAAAGAAAAAAAAAAATCCGCAACGAATCCGATAACGTGTGAACGGTGAATCCGGATATTTTCGAATCCGATGACGTAGCAAAATCGTGTCCAGTCTCTTACCGAACATCGGATGCGTGTGAATAGGCGAATTCGATTTGAATACGCTACGTGTGCACGGGGAAATTTGTGAAAAACTGGAGACAAAAGTGATAATTTTATTCATTAGGGGAATCACGACAGAATCTTTTTCGGTAACAGTTCTCGCACAAACCCGTTAAAATAAATACAGTAAATAAGCAACACTCGGTCACGACTTTGGTTCATAAGGTCGACATTTTGAGCGTTAGCCCCGGCTTCGTCAGAGCAAGCCACTCAACGCTCGTGACGGTGGTTAAGTTTTATTATCATCAGCAGAAACTCTTCCAGAGCAGCATCTTAGCGAACGAGTAAGACAGATATGAGTTACAGTTCAATGTTAATACATGCTCTTGAACATCAATAACAATAGAACTGGTCGAAAGCAAGTGTATCGTGTTGAAAATAGATACAAATTGTTCACCATAGATATGGGAGGTGTTGAATTTTGCAACATCGGACTAACCGTAGTAAAGAGCATCGTAATGTCTAAGGCGATGAGCCAAACAAATCAAACATGTGGCTAGCTAAGAAAATTCACTTCGGGACTCCACCAGATTTTGATAAATTTTTCTGGAAGCTTTCTTCAATGGAGTTGGTTTTTAAAGCCTCAATTGTTTATATTTTACTCCTCACAAAATGCAATTTCTGACGATTGAGGGACAAATTAGTTAGAAATTATTATTCGGACGGCATGATGGAGAGGACTCCGGGGTGTCATAAGGCGTTCAGGGAATATTTAGGCATTTAATTTTTGTGGGAGATTTACGTCATTCTAGGTTAGTTATTGCTCGTGCGCTTTTTTGTTATAACAGTATCTATGTATAATTGTAAATCTTGCACGTTACTGATTTTGTACTCTTTCCTCGTGGGTCTCTTGCTGCTGCATTAGATGAGGAATACGTTTCCAAACATTTTTTCGGCCACATCTAAAGGATGGTTTTTTAGTGGTTTTTCGTATCTGACGCCGAGTGAGTAAAGGTTCTAATTGTTAGAACCAATAGCCGTAATTTGCAAGGATGCAGATTATGTTGTAAGACGTAATACATCTACATCAGGTGACTGACTGGCGCATCTTCAATAAACTATTCACATTTAATGTCCCTTGTTAATGTAGTCAGAGTTACTATTTTGTAAGAAAGGGCACGGTTCTGTTATATCGCTCGAGTGGGTATTACAATCACCTCTAACTTGGATAAATTTTCAACGTTTATTGGCCTTTAAAATTCATTCCTACAACAAATGAATGAATCTCCATTTTACACTATGAGATCAACTACAATAACGTGGAAAGATACAACTCCACTATAAACATTTACAATCATGACCAGAAACGGTTGGAATCTTAAATGAGTTTTTACGATGGAATGCGTTTAATAAACAATTGCCCCCTTCCCCGCCCCCCTCCCACCTTGATATTTCAACGTTGAAGACTATCACTGGTAGACAAGTCAGGTATTTTTTTTTATTCTACAACATTGGAAGAAGGCAGGTGGGTGGGCAGGAAGTAAAGCCGGATTTCATCCAGCCATAACTAAATTGATGATCAATGACATCAGTGAGAAATTAATGGGTAATCAATGAATAATCAACTGATTAGCCATTGATTATTGCCGATGATCAATCAGTAAAAAATAATAATTGAAGACCAAAAATTCGGAGTCATTGGTCACCCACCGATTACTCATGTGTTTTCATGCCGTGCAGCTATTACGAATTTCCGTTATTCTTCTTTATATATATATTTTTCTTCTGACTTTCCTGTTTTAAAACCTTGCGCTGATTGGTTCGCAACAACAATAACAAAGATGAATTGTGTTCAAAGTTAAAGCGGGGGGAAGTAACTGAATAAAAACGAACTCTCGTCTGTTACAATGTAACAGGAATCTATGAGGAAAGTAAAGCATATATCTATCATCATTTCAGACAATTTTAGACAAGCTTTTCCGCAGGACTAAAATTTTCTCTTGTAGACGGTTTCTTCTGTCTATGTTCTGTCTATGAATTTCGCCATAACATTGTCAAAGTAGCTGTGGATCCTCGAGGTGAAACTTCTTTGATACTTTGACAATGTTATGACGAAATTCATTGTCAATAACAGGACAGACGCATGAGAAACTGACGTCAGTTTGTTTTTACAATAACAAATTGTCAAATTGTCCGCTCTCGCTCGCTGACGCATCGCATAAATTTTATATTCATGGTCTGTCCGCGTATAGGCTCTATATGGTATATAAAGAGACCAAGTACCCCTCCCAAGGGGTACTTGACTCACCCCGGCTTTCGAAATTGGCAACCGTGACACTGAAGGAAACCGTCAAGGTTTGGTTTAACAAGCGTTAGCGTGCTAATGAAGAAGTAAACGATTCTCTTACTTCAGATGTTGTTGTGTGTAAAATGAAGTCTGCACAGTGACATTTACCTAAAATCAGTTATTCCTATTTCTTTATACTGATCGATCGATTTAGTATGGGTTGTAAAGCCGAAAGATTACATCGATCACTAATCAATGACAACGATGACTGAAAATTGTGGCCTATCGATTTTCTATCGATTACTAATAACGATAATAAATGATAATTAGAGCGGTTTTCAATTAATTGTCGTAAAACCAAAACCAAACCAGTTACTTACCAATTAGACTACTCAGCAAATCTGAAACCGTAGTAAAACCAAAACCAAAACCAAAGTAACTGTCTAATTACTTTCGACACTCAATTGAAAACCGCTCTAATGATTAATCAACTGATTACTCATGGAATGGGATTACGCGATTGATGTCATCGATTATTTACGTCTCGTTATATCTACTAAGGTCCCAACCATAATGCATTCTCAAACGTATCGGCCAGGATTGTAGCTGTTCAATCAGCAGGAGACAGAACAGCAAATACCAGAGGTAGTAATATGATGAATGAGGCGGCATTTGTAGTCGTGGGAAAATGGAGAACTACCCCTATGAGAGCAAACGGCGACGTAGAAGCATGTTCTACTCAGTACTTGGCATTTAAATCTAACGTTGTAGTAACCAACATTTCTCAAACAGCTTTCCAGCTTGTAGCGGTCATTAAATGAACACACGTGGAGGCTCTCAGTAAAGTGATTCCGCTTGGTTCGCGCCCGACCTGACGAAAAAAAAAAAGAAGCAAACAAAAAAAGTGTCAGTGTAAATCAGTTAACAGTAAAAGACAATGCATAATCAATGACCTCTTTTCTCATTTGGAGACTTAACCTTGTGCCAATCAAAAAGAAAGGGTACCCAGTGTTTCTGTTAATCTTCAAATTAAATTTAGTTTAAAGGATGCAATAGTATTTTGTCCGATTTATTTTACCAAGTATAATTTAAAACGATTCAAAACGTTAACTGAATAAAGTCCTTATGTTGTAATTGAATAACTCGAGCTAGGGGAAGGATCCAACCCACTGCGAAAATCTTGAATTACATCTGGTGAAAGATCTATTGCTGTGTCAAGTGAGTTAAGTGGTTTGATGAAATAGTATACTAATGCAAATGCTGCAGTCTTATTGCTGAGCCATGCCGCACGATTAGCCGGTAGTAACCACCCAGCCGTTTTCTGTTGGGAACCCGCGAATCTGATTGGTTCTTTTATCGCTTTCTTTTCAACAAATAGATTCCACGTTCCTGCGCGTAAGTTCAGTAACAGGTCACAGATGACGTCAAAATGTGATAAGAACAAAAATAGTGGCGCACGAGGTGATAGCCGAGTGTATCACTGATTTTATCTCACGTACAAATGCTGAAATCGAACAAAGTAACCGTTTTCTCTACAAATTGGCTACAAGTTTTAGGCAAAAAGCAATTACCTAGCCTTTAGTTGTTGTTGATCCTAAGTGGATATCCAATATGGCGGTGGCTGAGCGAATGGATATGTGTTTTATGATGCTAGAAAACATTTCTTTTTTCAAACTTGGCGTTGTCTTGACAATTTTCAATGTACTGATAGGACGATTTCTATTTGCTCCAATTTATTCCAATGTAAATCCAAACAAGTCCAAACATCAAATGTCTAACTTCGTTAGACTTTTGCAGTAAACGTGGATTTAAAGGTTTCTAATAACCATCAGTCGTAACAGCCACCACCCCACTGATATTCTCAGAAAACTCGGACTCGTTTTGCAGTGGCTTCAAGTGGTCAACAAAATGACAAAGTTTTCCCGTTTCTACGAATTCAGAAACAAATGGATAGTCAAATTTCCCAGAAGATTAATACAACGACACTAGCGGTTTCTTGAATTTAAAACTCGAAATTGTTGAAAAGAAACCGATGAGCACGAGTACAAATTTCAAATGACAATTCAGTTCGGCGATTTTTCTAAAGCGTAAAGGGCAGACGAGGAACAATTAACAAGCCATTAATTGAAGAAAAGTTTAGTTAGAATTCTACTAATTCGGCCTCGTTAAATTTTACCTCAGAAATTGTGAGCGAATAATCTAACTGGAATTTTTCAGACTTGAAGTACGGTTGTATTCATCGATACTTCTAATCTCCAGCTTTGTTGACAAAGATAAATAAATTTTGGCTAAAAGGGTCTTTTAATTCTCTCCTTCTTCAGAAAGGGAAAGTACGCCCTTCACTCCGCTATTCTCTCTCCGCCCCTGCTCCCATCCCAATCCCTCGAATACTTTAGACTGCTTCCTTGCTATTGGGGTAGGTTATAACAATATGGTTGTATTATTTTCTATGCATAAATTTGTTCTCAGTCCCAAACGCATTATCATATTTTAAGAAGAGAGAGGATCATCCTCTCTTGTTTAAGACTATAAAATATTATATGTTTTATGTTTCCTACCAGAAACCTCGCGCATTGTTGTTTTCAAGACCTCAAAAGGGATGTCCTTTATTTCGATTTCGTAGATTGGAAAAGAACCACAGAATTTCAGAATCTTCTGGGATAAGGTCGAGCGGTTTGCAAAGCCCGCCACTCTCCTTTCAGAAGTCACGGTTGTCATTTCATTGGATAAGGATTGCCTTGACGCCTGTCGTGTTTTAGAGAGAAGTACATTTTGTGTATTAATTTCTAAACATAGTTACTTTTGAATTAGTGGCTATCAGATTTTCTTGTCTGTGTTCAGAAAACAATCATAAGAGCACTAAACATTTTGCGAACGATATTTCAAATTTCCGGAAAATGTCGGACTTCTACAGAAAAGCTCAGATTTCCTAAGAAACAACGGTGAAAAAAATCCTCCGTATTTCGATTGGAAATCTTATTGGATATTGTTTGTACTGAGAATTTTAAAGAAACTTACCTGATCCATGTCCTGCTTCATTCTTTCTGGTGAAGGGAACGATGAGTCCAACTTTGACACGTAACAGACTTTATTTGCTGGATCACGACGAGCTGATAAACCCTGTGAAGACAATAAAGAGTAAAATATTGAAAACAAAAATAAATAAGTAAATAAATAAATAAATAAGTAGACAGTTTCAATCATTAAGATCATCATTAGAGAATAAAACTGCACAGCAATCGGATCGCAATTGAGGGACTACTAATAACCAGCAGCTATCAAGATCAATATTGTTGAGTAATTCAATTCAATTCCAGCTTATTTTACCAGTACCCTGTCCCACGGTAATGTACCTTTTACGGGTCACACCGGGGAAGGGGAGAGGAGCCTGACAACATGGGCGAACATGGCAGAGGATTGAGCTATTTATCAATTTATCAACTTGCAGTTCACATAGGTAATGCATCAGTCAATTCCAGTGGTGTCCATCTCCCCCCACTCCCTCTCGGGACAGCTCCCAAACATCAGTAAACATTTTTTTTTCAAAAAGCAGTAAATTCCACGGGTTGGGGGACCAATGAGCGGATCAAATGCTCCGGGTTGAGAGCAAAATAGAAGGCAAATTCCCCAAGACCTCCAGCTTACCTAGGAAATAATACTGCTCAAAATTCAGTTACTCATAATGAAAAAGTGTGATTCGCCGGTATCAATTCTATGTCGTTTTGTTTACGTAGCTTTTATCATTCCATTGGTCACAACATTGGTTAATAAATGGCACTCAATGCATGCAGAGGCCTTGAAGTTTAACGACGTCTTAAAGATTTCCTACCCAGGAAATTGCAAAACAAACAAACATATCGTAATGGTCGATTTGGCGCCCTCCTTCCAAAAAGCGCCCCATAGCGAAAGTGACTTTTTAAAGTCTGCTTTCTCATTTGAACGTAATGTTGAACATTCTGACTATCAGCGAACCTATTGCTACAGTTCTTATGCTGAAGTATCCGTCGTTTTTCATCTAAGTATTGTATCACATCGAAAGAAGATCATGGTAAGTACCTCGATTTTCTCTTAATCACATTCAGATGTATATGTTCAAAAAGAAATAAGCGCCCTGTCCCTAATAAGCACACAATCCCTAATAAGCGTTCTCCATTAGCTGCAAAAAGTAAGTTTGCGCCCCGGGCACTAAATCGAATCATTGCGGTATGTTTAATTAACACTGTTGAATAAAAAAACCTTAAATCGGTAGAACATGGGTGTGTAGTGAGGAAAATTGGCGGGAGTGAAACGGGGGAATAAGAATGGGAAAGAGTATGGCAACAGGGCAGTGGTGGCATCAGGCAAAATCAGGAATCGATCTCCTTGTTCCATTTCGTTGGTTCATGCAATTGAGTCAACAAGTTCCAAAGAAACAATACTTACTTGCGACAGTCATGCCGTGGCCCATACCACAAACAAGATGTTGGATCGGTCAATAGACTTTTTAGTTCACAATTACGTTGACTTTAATTGTTATTTTCAAGTCTGAGATAGGGAGATACATTCCCGAGATAAATTGTTTTTCCATTTTCCGCGAGCTTTGCCAAAACATATGAGCATGGTTAGTGTATCTGGCTGGAGAGACTACTGGGTACGGTTTACAAACTACAGCCGGATGCTGGCCGCTGTGGATACTAGAAACTAGACATATAAAGGATGGCAGAGTGTGATGTGTGACATGTTGTTTAAGTATATAGGTTTAGCTTGAGATGCGTGAAAGCAAGGAGAGCCGAGTTAATTAAGGTTAAAGTGAGGTCATGTGCGTAATATTAAAATGCATGAAACATTTTTCAGTTTGAACAACTTACTGAAACCGACATGAAAACTACAGGAAATGGATAACGCGAAATAAATAAAGAAATCTTACAAGACGAATGAACGTTTATAAAGCGAACTAATAAAAAAGGACCACTCCCCTTCCCCCCCACAAACGCACAAAAACTTTACCTTAACTTACTTAGAAGAATCCAGATAATACTAAACATAATCCAAAAAATATTTTAATTCTTTTGTTCAATTGACAAGTTTGCTCACAGAGCACTTTGATTACCTTATCATATGGAATATAATATTTGTCATTTTTATCGTTTTGTCGATTTTTTTATTTGTTCCATTTAAACATTCTTGATTAACAGATAAATCAACATCAGTCGATTTTATTTTTGTATCTGAACCTATTGTGACATCAACAATGACTGAAATTCGTTTTTTCTTTCCTTTTAATCTTGCCATTCTATTTTCAAACACATCGACGAACGACCCATTTTTAGTTTCATATTTTAGTGTCAATTTTTTTTTCTGATTTTCTCATATCACTTAATGTTGCCACTTTTTTTGGAAACACATTGCCATTATTTAGATCGTAAGTTTTTTGTAATTGTCTTCAAAAAGTTTTTGATACCTGTAATTTAATTTTTTTCCGATGATATCTTGTGTCATTGATTGAAGTTTTAATTCATCGGCTCTTCTCATAACTCTTTTTCTTTATGATAATTTGCTTGGTTTTTGAATTATGTCATATTTTGATTCCACAGACTGTTGAGTTTTCTTTCCAGATTTTATCAGATGTTGCAGCTGAAGATTTTTTCGCTGGTCCTGAAGTTTTTGAAGTTCTTGATCGAATTTGGCTTGCAGTTCTTGTATTTTTACTTGAAGTTCGTTTTCTAATATTTCTTCCTGATTTCGATATTCCACCAGGAGTTTGCTTATTCGGTTTTGATTTATTAGCTTTTTTAACATTCTTAGTACTTATAATTAGATTAATTCATTCTTCTTTATCAAGTTTTTGAAGATCAGATTTTTTCATATAACTATTACTCATATTATATTATTATAGTAGATTTTTATATTTAAATAATTTTATATTTTTTTTTTCAAAAAAGAGGTTTTCGATACAAAAAGTTCTGCGTGTTGAACCGTTTGAATCCATAAAATAATATTTCGTATTTAAGACGTATTTAGGCCTTATTGTTTTGATGTTCATAATCTGCTATTTTCTTTTGAAGTATAGCCAAGTTGTGTTTCTGTGTTCTCAAATGTAGTGTTCTTCCTCGTATTTTGTAATTCTTATTATTGTTGCAAATGTCACAATACCAATCTGTTTTTGCCGCATATTGACTTTTGCTCTTTGTTGAGCCTTATGTTTTTCTTCCTCGGTTTCATAAATTTTTGGTCTTCCTATTTTATTCTTATTTACTTCTTCCATATTTATACAATATATATATAATTATCTACTCTTTAAAACATTATTACATAAAAAAAATAAAATATAATACTGCCATATGAAAAAAGAAAAAGCTCCTCATTATATCTGCAAATACTGTCAACTTCCGTTCCAGAATATTTTAAACCAATTCATGAAGACACTGATAGGCATAAACGAAATGTTGAAGAATATCTGAAAGAAGTGTTATTAATTGTCATGAAAAAATAAAATGTAAACAAAAGATTGAAATATAATATAAAAAAATAAAATAGCCAAAATAAACTCAAATCTTGGCTAAATAAATAGTAGAAACAACACACCTGATAGTCAATCTGTGTATATAGGTTATATTATTTTGACCACATCCTTCAAAGGTATCCAACTGTTGAAGTAATCACTGTATCCCTTCCACTTTACCAAAGCTTGCTTTTTCCAATAATCTCTCCGAATGATTTTTTCAATCCTGAATATATCCCGTTTAGCTTTAAACAGCTCAGGTTCGTAAAAACTGCCTTTTAGCTCTTCATTATTGAGATCTTTTAACTTGTATGTTATTGGATTCGTATATTGGATCTTATCAATTGTAAATACTTCTTCAGTCCAATTTGGGATATATTCTTTGTCAAATACTTTTCTCTTGTATTTACTTATTCTAACTTTATCACCTACTTTGAACTTCGGTTTTGATGATGGTTCCGTATTACCATTCAGATTAAAATATACAATTCCTTCATTCTTCTTTTTACTGGCTTCTGTAGGTGTCATTTTTATTGAACTGTGTTTGGTGTTATTGTACTGTTTTAATATTTCAGGTAGAATGTGCAAATACTGTGTATTACCTTGAATAGTAAACTGCTTCCACATCTTAGTTTTTAACAGATGACTTTTCTTCATTTTCAGTCGAATACCGTGTTATATTATTCTTATCTAATAAGTCTTTGAGAAACGTGTTATAATACTGCTTGCCCTTATCTGTCCATAAATATTGTGGTTTTCTACCTTCTTTGAAAATGGTTTTGAATGCTTCAGTTACAGTTTCACCTTTTTTATCCTTTAATGGAACAATCCAACCATATTTACTAAACACATCTAATACCATTAGTAGATATCTGTAGCCCTTGATCCATTTGCTAAACTGCTGCATTTCAACTAAATCAGAACACCATATTTCATCAATATGATTGACTATCACACGCCGTCGAGTAAAGTTACGTTTTATTGGTTTATGTAATTCATCTGCTAATTTTTCTTGCCAGTTTACTTCACTCGACGGCTTTTTCCGTTTTTTGAAACACCAAGACCTAGTCTTTGTTTTTTATCAATCAAGAATCGTGCAGTTGATCCCCATTTTGGCATTTCACCATAGGGAATCTCATCCAGTGATGCAACCATTTTTCTGTCACAATCTCCCTTGTTTTTTACCCATTTCATAACAAATATCGTGATAAGCCGCTATTTCATCCACTTTGTTATACGCTTGTACATGTCATTTGAGAACTTCACCGGTGTTTGAGTTGTATTCTAATTGCTTATCCAATGGATTGTATTGACCTGTATATTTGTACTTTCCCGGTGTCCATCCAGCCTTTGGTTTTGGTATTTTACCAATTGCTTTATGAATATCTAATCCTTTTCCTTTGTACATATCAGCCTCAAGATCAATTCTGTCGGTTTTATCTTTATAATTTGGTCTCACTTTGGTTGATAATTGATTAATTGCTTCAGATCCAACTTTTTGAATGACAGGTGCTGCTTTCTTTATTCCCCAATCAATTGCTTTCTTTTGTAATTTAGGATCTCTCATGAATTCAGAAGCATAATATCTTCCAGCTTCTGTAAGGAATTCCTTTGCTTATAAATTATTCGGCAGCTGTATCTCTAACGGAACTCAATATACCCTCTCCTCTTGTTCTTTTTTCAGCTTGTTCAGTTAGCTTCGCTAATTCATAACCCAAGTCCTTTGGTTGAAATATATTGCCTCCACCTCGTGAGGGCTGATTTAGTTTAAATTCTTTTGTTTAATAGACCTGGTTTTAGTTATACCACATTCAGCACATTGACATTTCATCATCAATCATCCATTCTTGGCTGTAACATATTTCTCACTTCCTGAAACACATTCAGTTTGCTTCTTCTGTTTTACACAATAGGATTTCATATAAAATATATATTATATAATATTAACGAAAATAACTTTCTTCTTGTGTTAAACTTCCTGGACAACCAAAGTTGAACCATTTCTTTTTTCCGTTTGGGTTGTAAATATAAGATTCACAGCCAGGTATCTTTTTCTTCGTAATTTGCTTATAGGGTGCTTTCGATTTTGTGAATTGTCTCTTGATATTTTGTCCAGTATCTCCACTCCAAAAATCGTCAAATGATTCTTTTGCTCCTGGTTCTTTCACAGAGCCTAAAGAAGCTTTTTGAATAAGATTAATTGGCTTCTTCCATTGACCAGTCCATGCAGGTGCTTCACCACCTTTTTGACCTTTGACAAATTTGGTTTTAGCTATTCCACATTCTGCACATTGACATTTCATCATTGTTCTTCCAGTTTTAGCTGCGACGTATTTTTCACTTCCTGGAACACATTCTGTGACCTTTTTCTGTTTTACGCAATGAGATTTCATATATATTATATTACATAACATTTATCTCCAACATTTACTCATGGTTATCATTTAGATTATTTTGTTCTTCCTCATATATATGTTGCTTCGAGACTAATCATTTTAGGTTCTTCTAAAAGAAATGATTCTGTGGCATTTTTTACTTTTTGTAAATAGTTTGCATCTACTGTTCCATTTTCTACTTTTTTATGAAATTCTTTCGCCAAGATATTGAATTTATGCGATTTGAAAAATACCTGGTGTTCTATGGTTTTTTTATGTGCATATTTTGATGTATATATTTTTTACAAAATTCCCAATAGTTTTTTATGATCATATATATTAGTTACATATTAATTATTTAAGATGATTCTTTTTTTTGAAATATCTCTCAAAAAATCTCTTATTTTTCATTGTATCGTGTCAGATACATTCAATAGATCCGACTATGATTTCCCTGTATTCATCTCATGTACAAAGTACAAACAAAAAATAGCCACAAGTAGTTGTCATAAGATTTTGGATTTGATTATGTTGATGCAATAAAGTTAGCTTTTTCCTCTTAGCATGATAAACAAGCTCTTGAAATGGTGGCATTCCAAATGAATCAAAGTAATTTATTTTATTATCCTTGACATATGTTGTAACCCAATGAGATCCACTCATATATGAAGGTTCAAGATTGTAAATAAATAATGCTTGCTTATGATTATGAGATACTGATTGATCTCTGGATAAAACCTCATTGATTGGTATTCTGAGATACTTGCACCATTCTATTAAATCATGCGTCCTCATTGGAATATATTTGTGAAATTTTATAATATTGCTACTAATACTGGAATTGAGTTGAATAGACCGTTTTTTCCCAACAGTAGTCCCTTTCCAAAACCCATTGTTTTCTCCCAAGTACCGATAAAATGAGGCGGTTGTCCTATTTGTGGAGCTGAACCACCTTTTGATTTTGGTAATGCGGGTGCTCCCATTTGTGGGGCGCCTTTTCCTGTGATCGCCTTGATTAATGGTTTACCAATCAGATCAACAGCTAATGGAATACCAATACTAGCAAGCATAGTTCCAATTCCTGATCCCATTTGTGTTTTGGTTGGTTTTATTGCAACATTTCCACCTGTTTGTAGAGCATTCAAAATGTCTTGTTTCTGTTTTGTGGTTAAAAGATGTTTATAAGCTATCAACTGATTGATTTTGTTTTGTGGAATCAAAACCCAACTGTTTGGCCTCTTCCCGTTATCTTTTTTACAACTCGGGAAGCACCTTCTGAAGCTAATCCAGCCTATGCAGATAATCCAAGTGTTTTTGCTATTGTAGTTGCAAAAGTACGGCCAAGACCAAGGATGCTTGTCAACAGATTGCCTCCAACCTGGTTTCTTATATTAGTCTTAGCCAGTTTGATATCCATTCCTTTATTGAGTTGTTTATTCTTTTGCAATCTTTTGGCAACATTTTGTGGAACGTATAAAGACGAGATTTTTTTTTAACTTCGAGCAATCAAGCGCGCCAGCGGCCAAAAATCCCATAAGAGCTTGCGCGCGCATTCTACTTTCAGATCAGGACAGGAACAGTCGGCCATATTGTGTCGTGGTGGAAGAATACATGAAGTTTTGTTGAGTGCAAGCATTAGCCAACCATTTTACTCTGGTATTTTATTCAGTCACTTCGGAAGAAGATCTGTAAAACTTTGAAAAACGTTTTAAAGCGGTGAGTTCATTGTATATTTAGTTTAACCTTCATCTAAGGTTAAAACCCGTACGCAAATAATTT
>NW_028301578.1:1560000-1587500 GCF_042242905.1 Orbicella faveolata | reverse complement strand
AATTAACAAATTACGGTTTCAGCAGAACAGGAGAGGTCAAAACCTTTATTCCGAAATGTTGGCAGTTCCATAAATTTCACAAATAATCTCGTTTGAGCGTTGTTTTCTCAAGGGAAAATTTCGCTCGATGAATGGGAGGACGCAAGCTAAGCTCGACCGGTTTACCGCTCGACCGTTGTGCTAATTATGCTTTAAATCAGCCTTTTACAGAGATTTCAGAGTTTAAAAGTATTTCTTGTCACAGAAATAACTTAGGTTATAGAAGTAAAGCAATTACATACCTTTAATGAATTGATCTGTCAAGAAAGTATCGAAAGTAAACCGTCTCAAACCGTCAAAATCAGCCATAACTCCTCTCACAAACGGCCGGCATTGTTCGCATCTCATGGCAAGTCTGCCGAAGCAAATCTTCCATTTGCATCCTTGGGGTTTTTCTACCTCAAAATGCTTCATATCCTTCCGACAAAGGTCAGAAATGAGCAAAGGGAACAGCACTTTATATGAGTCAAAGTGATCAAAGCGGCCTTCAAAGTCTTTCCCTGGCGCGAAACACACGTGATTCCAACTAAATTTGACCGGCGGCAAAAGATTATTATGGTCTTTTTGGCCGCGCAATGCTCGAAGTTCAAAAAAATCTCGTCTTAAATGTCATTTCCAGACAGAGCATCTTTTGAAAGCCTGATAACAATGGTTTCATGCTTATGAAATGCACTAGCAAGATTCTTTTTCTGATTTGGTGATAATTTCACCTTAATTTCATAAAGTTTTGTCATATATTAAATAGGTCATATAAAATATGTATATTAAAATACATCCTCATAAGAGGAATAAACTAACTAACTTCCCTGTTTCCTATTTTATCGATTTACACAATAACTAAGTCGTTTCCCACTTTGTTAATCACAACCATTTCTTCGTAAAATACAATAAAGAAATTAAAATTTAAAATCTTATACAATAACTAACTCATTTCCTATCTTGTTAATCACAACCATCTCTTCATAAAACACAATGGCATGAACATTGAATGCAGCTGCTGAGGCAGCATTTATTTTGTATCTAAACATCAATTGCTTGGGATAACTTTTTCTGTTTGGTTTGTTAAATCAAAATATATCATACCATGCAAGATTCAGTTGTGTACCAGTATTGTAATCATTTCTTCTTTGTGCATAAGACATAAGATCGTTGAAAATTCTCACCTTACTTTCTGTATCATACTCAGTTTCTGGATAAAATATTCCATTTCCATATTCAAGTCTGCATGTTGTCAAATGACTGGCATTATCAGCAGCATTTAGTTTATAAGTATCAAATAAGTATGGATTTTCTGCTACGACATTTGTCTTATTTCTCTGGAGATATACAAATACGTGTTTAACATTATCAACACTTGCTGATGTCTGATAAAAACCACTTGCTTGTGAGGGAGCAGACATTTGATACACCGATCTCAGATAGGACCATCAGTACCAGCTGCTTTTTGAATGAGCTGATCATCATTCTGAAGAGTTATATTAAATTGTAGCTGCACTGGTATAAGCATCTTATCTTCTAACACTTCGAAGAATGAATATCTATTGAGAGGCATGATAACATTAACATCTTGTGGAGCATTCCCATCAGCATTTTGTCTTGTAAGAAGCCTTCTTGTTTCAAATCCGGCGTTTTGATTAGCATTAGCAAATAATACGTTTGTATCAAGATACCAAAAACTGCTTTTTCCAACTGATCTGCCGAAATCATCAGAATATTCCAACAGATTTTTGACAAAGGTAACCTTGTGACGATTATCTGTATCGTAAACAATTTTACCAGCAGATTTGATCATCAGATGATTAATGAAACTATGTGATCCATTGATATCTGTTATTCTTTCGGAATTATAATGGGTACCATCAGCTAGTTTTTGCAATTGAAACTGAATTTCAAAATATGCATTATACCAATCAGAAAATGCTGATCTGTCATTGATTGTGAATTTGTACCCATTTTTATCTTGATGTTGACCACCAGCTGGTGCTCTTATTGTGTCATCTAACTGGTATCTTACCAGTTGATTTCGCTGTAACATTTCAATTGATCTAAAAGCCATTATAATATTAGTTTAGATAAAAATTAGGGTTTTAATCCTTGTCCTGATATTAAACGATTCAATATCATATCAGTACTTTCCTCTTTTATTGTTGGAAGTTTTGGTGTTTTTTGTTCCATACCCCTAAGTCGCTTCATTATCAGATCACCTGAGTTTTCTGCTGTTTTTTTACCCAAACGCTCACCAGTATGTTCTACTCCAGGTTTTATTGCTTTTTTGCGAATGGTTTAGCAACATTTGTAAATATAGATGATGCTATACTTCTTATTGGTTTGAATATATTGTCAACAATCAAACCGTTTCCTTTGTGCTTATACACAAATTTTTACCCATTTAAGGGTGGTAAAATCTTTTGAATTCGTATGGTTTCATATAAATGGATTACATAATTCTTTTCAACAATAAGCTAAAAGCTATATCTGCACCACTACGATTTATTTGTCTTCTTTTACCATCGGTTATTCTTGTTCTCGAAATGGTGTTCTTATTCACAGGGTTAAATGTGACTCTCCGTGGTTCTCACAGTGAAACTAAATGACACTTTGAGGATACTGGTTGAGAAAGAATAAATTATATCTGTATCTACTCCATCAACAGGGCTGGTGTTAACCAAATCACATTGTATGTTCAGCAGCTCTGTATCCTGGCTTAAATTAGGCATTCGTGACCCATAATTTTCAGCATCTTTGAAAATGACTTTGAAGGTGCTGTGTTGAAATTCTAATGATATTGGATATTTATCTTTTTTACCCTCACTTTTAATTACAGTTTCATTTTTCAAGAACAAATCAAGATTAATGTAATTATAAACACCAGATGGAAGTGCAAGTTCTTTCCAATTTGAACCACCATCTAAACTGTATTCTATTTTCTGATTATTATAACCAGGTTTGACGTTAAACCAGGTGAATGACATGTTGATGATTCTGCTCAAACCAATCACATACTCATGATTACTATCCAAAATAATTGGTCTATCAAAATTAGTCACAAAATTATCTGGTGTATTGTTTGCACTACTTTTATTCAAATAACTTGATAATACAATTTCTCGTTCCATACATAAGATCTTAGATCAACAATTTCCGAAATAATTTTTGTGCAGTTAATTGTATTGTGATTTGTTAATTGCTGATAATCGTAACAATGTGTCTAACAAAGCAACTCCCGTGTTTCTCATTTTGATTGATGTATTACCAGCCATAATCTCTCCTATTATGATTTCTAATTTTTTGAGAAGCTGTTTTGGATCATTCAAAAACATAACGTGTCCACCTTTCTTTCGAATTCCTGAACCTAGTTTATTGTCATAATATTTTATGTATTGTGTCAAAGTAGCATTTGCATTCTGTATTCTTTTCTTATTCTCTTGCCTTTCAGCTTCGGATATTGCTCCACTTTTGAACTGTTTTGTGACTTGGGTTTGATAACCTTTCAATTGGTTCTTTTTGAATTTAGCACCCTTCAGAATCTTCTTGAGATAACCTCTGGCTTTTGAGGATGTCATTTCAGGTTGATTCAACCGCATTTCTACATCATCATAATTTGTTACACCAGTATCATCTAGCATTTTGTTAGCCATTTATTTCATCAGCTATCTCATAATCAGGTACTTCATCCTCATCATATTCTGGAGGCATTTCTTGTGGGTCTTGAGACAAATATTGAGGATCAACATCAATCTTTTTTTTACCTTCCAAAACATCCTTCAGCGATTCTTCATAGGCTTGTGGTTTTGGCACTATTTGTTTGGTATTTTCTGGTAAAACAGGTTGATCAAATAAATCACCCAGATTCATATCTTCAACCTCATTTTCAATATTAATACCATAATCTGGTACACCTTCCTTCTTCTTTGTCCTTCGATTCATTGGTGGTATTTTTAAATTACTAGCCACAACATCATCCAATTTAGTTGGAATCGGTTTGAACATCTTTTTGAAAGATTCATGACTTGTCTGTTTAGCAATATCACTTTGTAATATTGTTTTATGAACATAATCGATTTTGTTATCCAATTCAGATTTCTTTTTTTGCAAGTTCTTTCCACTTTAGTAAACTCATTATGGTATTATATTATATTAAAAATCATGTAATACGCCATGTAATACTAAAATCATATACTGGTATAATATTGAAATACCAAATTATGATATCAAAGAGGATGTTGGTAATTATAAACAATTATACCAATTTATGCCTGACCGTGGCTTTCGGATGCCAATTTGTGGCCCATCAGGCTCAGGAAAGACGAATTCATTGCTTCATATGATAATGAATTTATTGTATTTCGATAAATGTTATCTATCTGCGAAAAATCTCGAACAGTCAAAATATTAATATCTCAAGAAGATTTTCAAACCGATTAGTAAAGAAGTTGCTTATGATATATTAGAAGTTAGCAATGATGAAACAAAACCAGTTTCAGAAATAAATGGCGAAAATCAAAAGCTAGCCATATTTGATGACTTTGTTTGTGAAAAGAACCAAGCGCCATTAATCGATTATTTTATAAGAGGAAGACATAAAAATTGTAGTGTAATATATCTAAGTCAGAGCTACTGTAAAACTCCAAAGGATATTAGACTAAACAGTAGTCATTTTTGTATTTACGAATTCCCAAGTGCTAACGAAAAATCACTTTTATGTCGTGAAAACAATGTTGATAAAAAGAACTGTATGAAAAAGCTACTAATGATCCATACAGCTTCCTGTATATTGATAAACCACGAAAATTTACCACTAAGAATTTCAACGAAAAATTATAAAATATTAATGTATCTTTATTACATATGTCTTATTCAAACGGAATATTAGGCTAGTCAGGTGAAGTTGCCTTACTTGAAACAGTAATAGTGAAGGGTGAAAAAGGAGACGCTGGAATAGGTTTTAAACTAACTTTTGATGGCAATTATAATTTACAAAATAAGAAAGTGTTCAATCTGGACACTCCTGACGATCATAAAGTTGGTTATGATTACAACATAAGAGTCAGAGATCTCAAGAGTGCTGTTAACAAAGAGTATTTGAACGACAAATTTTTGAAGAAAGATGAAAATGGTAATTATTTTGATTTGAAAGGATCAGTTATCAAAAATTCAGAACCGTGTTATGATGGGCCACACGATGATAATGATCTTGTTCCCAAAACATATGTTGACACAGAAAGTGCAAAACACGATATTGCTATTGCAGATAAAACCAGCAAGGCTTATGTTGATACAGAAAAAGGTAGGCAAAACATTGCTATTGCTGATAAAACCAACAAGTCTTGTGTTGACAACGCTGATACGGCTCTTCTGAACAATATCAATGGAACAAAACAAGTATTGTCTGAATTATCAGATAAAGTAGAACAAGTAGACAATAAAAAATAGAATATTCACGGTGGAAATTCTATGACTGTTGATCTTGATATGGGTAACAACAAAATTATCAACTTATCCACTGACTCCCACAACGTGCGGTCAGCTACTACTGTTATGTACATAAACCAGATCAAAGGGGCTATGATTACAACGCTGACTGATAGTTTTACCAAAAAGATAAATGAGTCACATATAACAAGTTCTGACAGCAAAAAAGACGTTTTCCGATACATTATGGAAGATGTTAATGAGTCATTGAGCGAAAGTAACATCACCGTTGATGGTATCATGGATTTTCCTGGTTCACCTCATGATGTGAATAAAAAAGTTTACAGTTTTAGAATGGGAAAAGGTGCACAAAACTGGTATTCATCTAGACTTGGTTTTAACGTTTTTGTGCTTCCAAACGGTGAGTACACTTTGGTGGTTGAATTCTTCCCGCCAGTTATGGACAAAGTAACATTGTCAGTTATTTCACCTCAATCGAATATTAGTCAACAATCAACAAAATTGTGTTCAACATACAGTCGATCCATCGTTCACATGCATAAGTATTCTTCAACTGTTCCTCAAAGAATTTTCGTTAACATAAGGTGTTAGGGTATTGCAAACAGTCCAGCTCAGGGTCGTGGTTATTTGATTGTTTATGGAATCGAGGGAAAACAGAATGATGTCAGTTCAGATGTTCAATCGAAATGTTGACATGAAAAATCATCAGATAAAAAAAGTTCAAGATGGTGTCGAAAATAATGATATTGTGAATATCAAACAGTTGAATGCGTTTGAAGATAATCTTGTGAAGTTTTTCAGAAGAGAAATGCAACCAAAATCGATCCTTTGAATTACAAAATCACTGATATGACGACAAAAGTATACGCTGTTGAAAAACAAATAGCCCGAGTGGCAATACACGACGAAGTGTTCAAAAGATGATTTGAATTTTACGCTGATTTATTAGATCCTGAAGAGTTCAAAAGGAGTGGTCCTAATGTGACTGCATTCAACGATTTGAATGTAGTTACCTCAACTGGTTCACCAATTCAAGTAGCAAACCATTTTCTGATTTAAGCATGACTTACGGTTTTCATAATTTCTATGGTGAAATGGATCTCAATCTTGACATCACCAAAGATTTCACGATTTTTGCTGTTGATAAAATAGATTTCAACGTCTCGAGTCCTCTTTATTTACAATTTGATATGGGTAAAAACTCAGGTTTTAAGACATCGTGTAGATTCATGAAATCAAACAATATGATTCTATTACAAGCAGAATTCAATGGAACAAAGAATTACCTGAATTTATTGGTGATAAAAGTAAATTTATAAACAAACAGATAATGTTATGGAGTACCAAAAAGGGAAACAAATTGAGCACAGCTATTGCTGGAATCGATCCGATAGAAACCACAGACTCAGACCCCCTCAGCCAAGATACAGAAAATATTCATTTTCGATCAATAAAGTCCGCTTATCTTGTGAGAATGGGTTTCACAACGAACTCTTATGCAATCAGTGGAGATGCTTTTCATGCTATGGTAGCTGCGGAAAAAAAAGTTGGGAACATATTTTGGATTGGATTAAACAATCTAAACCCTATATATGAAAGTATCAAAGACTATTTTCAATTTCGATCATATTAACCCACACTTAACCGAAGCTGAGATATCAGGGTTGAAAGCTTTGTACAAATACTATCATAAATAATACTGGCTGTTCAAAATGACATACAAATATTTCAAAAAAATGGACAGCAACAGGGACAATAGTAGGAGCTGCAACCCTAAATCCCATTGTTCTTGGGACAATATCAGGTGCTGGTCTTATTTTAAGCGCATTCACAGAAGCTAAAAATTACAAAAGAAAGATTGAGACGTGTAAATTTGCATACACGACATATGAAAAGATATTGACTGATATAAGGTCGTTTCTGAGAGGATTAGAATTCGATGACGAACGATTTTTAGACTACATCAAAGTTGTCGACGAAATTGTAATAGATATGTGTCCATTATACCACAAGTGTGAGGACAAATAAAATAAATTGTTTACAACTGAAAAAGATCAATTATTTTATTCCAATAATATTCATACATCAGCAAAGTTTTTTCTGACTTCGTTATTGGTATATTATCAGTTGTTAAATCCAAAAATTCAAATATTTTCTTTAAAATAAAATTAATGTTAATCATTCGTTTACGATCACCATTAATTTGTGGCATTATGTTATCTATTTTTCGGAAAATATCATGTATTCTATTATGATTTTGTACTGACATTTGCCATCCATTTTTTCGGGGGCTTCAGCCTCCACTATACTACCATCGGCGGAATTTATGTGACTACGTGTAGCCGGTCACCCCAAAACGCAGACCGTGCATACCGTGTAGACCGTGCAGACTGTGCAGACTGAGTACTATTTTTCTAACACTTGACTCACTTTTTTCGCTTCTAGTGACAAAATAGTGTTCAATATGTCCTAATGTTTGTTATTTACCCACAAGCGGCACAAACTCAACATCTGACAGTGGATTCACGCGTTTAATAGACCTTCTATGGGAAATTCCCTTTACTGGTCCTAAATATACTAAAATCAAGCATAAAAATAAACTCACATACATTCTAGGCGCAAATTGAGTCAATTTTTGACGGGTTTGGGGTTTTATTTATTTTGTCCAATTTGTTGTTGTTGTGTTTGCTTCACAAAGTACAGAATCGCCATTAGACTAGGAGTATTCCTCTTTCGCTTAGCTGACCGTAAGTAAACCTCGAGGAAAAAAATGCTCGCATGAAATTTTTTCCTCGAGCTTTCCTTATACGTCACGCACGATGGACTAAGCGAAAGAGGGACCACTCGTAGTCTAAATCGCCATAAAAATACAACTAACATGGTACAGAAGGCAACAAACGAGTCAAACTACCAGAGATTTCTTTAATCTTTATTGTAGTTGATTAGTAGATTCTGAAGAGTGGATCTCTGTGGCTTGGAAGAACTAATACGATGAAGCTTGAATACAATTGAATGTTCGCAATACTGACGCTGATCGCAACTGAAATCGAAATCTAAAATTCTAGTCCTAAAACGAACTATTCATGAGCTGTCAAATAAAGGAAAACGAACTGTTCATGAGCTGTCATATACAGGAAACCCCAATTAATCGCTAAACTATTTAAGGCTACAGAGAAACATAGAAAAATAATCGCGCATTGTTGAAAGTCAGGCATTCTTCGTAAATCACGGGCTGTTCGTGTTCATGTTCATAGATCACGCCACGAAAGTAGAACTGTTCATTACATGGCCATAAGGACAGATAAATTAACCATCGCATCAACTAATTACGGCAACCATACTGCGCTGATAATTTCAGTGATATTCGGTTTTCTGTGATCTTTCCATGCGCTAGTCTTTTTTGGCGTGATCGCAATCACACTCCAACAGCCATTTGGAATTACATTTTGCACACCAAGAGTACAAAATGCACATGTTACGTGTGACATTATAATACAAGTGAAGTTTATTTCGACATTTTATAGTGTAAAATAGCTTTACATGAGCATATTTAGAACTAAAGCGAGTTTCCCTTGCAAAATCTATAACACATCAACAGTCACATACCACCGAGTTTGCGCGGCCTGTGGATAACAAACACTCCGGTATATAATTGAACAGAACCAAAATATGCGAGTCAAAAGTAAATGCAAAAACAAGAATATGCAGAAAAAAAAAGTACTCAGTCTGCACAGTCTGCATGGTCTGCACGGTCTGCACGGTTTGCGGTCGGCAGTCTGCAGTCTGCATGGTCTGCGTTTTGGGGTGACCGACGTGTAGCGTATCGCTAGGTCTTTTGGGAGGAATTGAGTAGGCCATTGTTGTTTTGAGTACATGTAATATTTTCCACAGCTTATCGTCGCGAGTTGTTTGCAGTTTTCGAGGTAAGTTATTTTCCATTTCTAAATTGCTTTGCCTCGTTTTTGTTACATATCATCATTCTTTCCGCACTTCCCTCGAGAACTGTGTACTCTTTGCTACTTTACTTAGATCTTAGTGAGAAAATTTCTCCGGCGATACAAGATTTGTTTTGCGCACGAAAGCCATTAACTTATCCAGGCTGGGCTCGTGTTCAGTGTAGATTGTGCAGGAGAAGTATTCGCTTTCGCAAGCAGTCACCTTTACACAAACGAGTGTCAGTTATTGGACTCTACTGTTTTCACGTAAATCGTATACATGTACTTGTTCTGTGCAGTCATTTTGAGCAGCTGTGAATGCAGTCAAACTGCTGAACTTACATGTACTGGAGCTGTTTGTTAACTACATGACAATATTAACTGCGAGTATGGGGACATCAATTGAACAATACCGGTCGAGGAAGGGAAGGATGTCTTATCACATGTTCAACGGGGTTGGATTCTTATCACGTCTTAGCCAAATGTGTTTTACTTGACAACATTGAAATTCTGGACATGTACAGAAATGATGGGCTAAATTTTGTCTACATCCCATTGCTTGTAAGGGAAAGTGAAGGATGTGGAGAACAATTCAGACCCTGCAGTATTTAATAAGACTAATTCAAAAACAACTGTGTCTGCTGGCCACAAGTCAAGGAACTGAGGGAAGCACACTTTGGTGAACGTTGGTAAGCAGTGTGTTGCAAATTATGTTCGCTTGCTTATCGTTAAAATTTGCAATAAAATAGAAGACACTGTTCTCAGAATATGCTTATTGGATCGAGTTCCACAAGATATCAATTCTGTACAAAAAATGTGTATTTGCCGTTAACTTTTACAATGAGGTTAACTAATATTTCATGAATAGTTTCGGTTTTGCCAGAATGTACATCCAATGCAACGTAATGCAATTTAATACATCGTTCATTATTCTTACTCTTGACATCAAACAATGCCCAATATATGTCTCTTAAAAATCACTTGCAGAAGCGTTTTCAAATAATTTTCTCACACTCATCAATAACTCATCAAGTTTAAACAATGTAAATCACAACTGTGATTGTGTTTGGATATCTGATCTTATTTGGCATAGATGTTGTAATTTTAAGTCGCCTTTTTGTCCTTAGTTTTAGTTTCAATTGAGAAGATAGGTGCACTTGTGTATAATAATAGCGTGTCAAACACCGAAGACCACATTTCATCACATTTCCAACACCTCAAATTTTGCCAAATATTCTCAGCTGTGTGTTATATTTTAAACACTCTTCTTCATATTTGGAAATGTGGTTAAACACGGCCTTTCATGCTTGATATATTATATCATTGTTACTAAAATTGTTGTTTGTTACAGTTTTAAAGACGTCACAGCACAGCTTTGACATATTTTTAATTTAACTTCGAGGATTTACATGGGATACCCCTTTCATTTGGGAGATACACTTTAGTCAGCATTGAAGAGCTTAAAAACCTATTATATTTGCAATTGTCTTGCTCACAAACATGAACTGGTCCTTTCAAAATTAAAGGTGTACTGCACATGTCTTGATTTGTGGTTGTCAGCTGATATGCAACAAGTTCAACACGACCAGGAATGTGATTACAATGAATGAATTTGTGTACAAGAAATTCTCCTAAAAAAGCCGATAACAGTTGCACTGTGTTCTTCAAATGACATTTAATTAATTAACTTCCCACTGTGAATAGCATGAGAAAAAGTATGTTATCATCTTCTTGTTTTTTAAAACAGATCCAACCGATCAAAGTAGTATTGGGTTTGACAAAACGATTACAACACCTACAATGAGAGAAATCTGTACCAGGTCGTGTGACCATAAAAACCTGGTAAACCAGAGTGAAGCACACTGAGCAATGTGGAACACTCCTTTAGACATAATTTTGATGCTTGTCATGTAGCAATGACTTTTTATCAAGTTCCAGCTGATAAACCTGTACTGTATACTTTTCCCGTGAGTCGTTGGAAGCTCTATTACACAACTCTTTATACAACTGTGTGCTAACAGCCACTTGAAGATTAATATTGAATCCAGAAACAAACATGCATGCACTCTTCTATCCAGAAATTATTATGCAAACTACTGGTCAATCATCAACATATACTTTTAACATCACAAGGATCTACATGTGTCAAAAGAGGCATGCAGACGGTATGAACAATATGTTTTATTTTTATATTGTTTTTACTGCATTTACAGTAACATTTTACCACAGTTTGCATGATCTTAAAGCTGGCAATTAACAAAAGAACCTACATCCTGTATGCAAATTGATTATTCTTATTCCACGTGACAATATTTCTTTCCAGTCATGACAAAACGTATTCAGAACTTCAGTGGAATCGACACCATTGACAAGGTGTCTATTTGGGACCAACTGTTGAATTCTCATTTGCTGACTTTATTATGCATCTGGCTTAGATATTACAGCAAACCCTCCTGACAGTAAATGTACAAGTTAATTTGATATCTGTAAACAGTCCAATAAAATTAATACCAACTTACCTATGTTGATACTTAATAATCAGTATTACCTTATTTATTTAAATTTATACCTTTATCTTTCTAGTGATTGCCTATTCACTTGTAGTACTTTAACTCCCGAATACTGACGTTTAAAACTGGCTTTCCAACTGAATGGAATAAAACTAAATCGAAGCCCATACAAGTACGCTCTGCGGACCTATTTTTACAAGTGATATCGTTTAGCACATTGTCTAAATGATATTTTCTTTGGTAAACCGATTTCTTAGCAAACCTATGTTTATTCTCATAAAAATCAACGTATTCACTAGCTATACCATAACTGTGAACTGTACCATAATTACGACATACATTTGTGCCTTTGTTATTTATCGTGTCTTGTTTTTCACAACAAGTAAGGTATATTGTTGATGGTTGTTGTAACTGTTGATCACAGAATGAACAATCTATGTAGTCCACTTTGACCATTTCATTGTGTATTTCTGTATTGCAGTTCATTACTAATACGTTATAGTGAATTTAATCAGAATCTGTCGATTGTGAAGAATCAGGTAACCATTCTTCACCCGAAGATTGAGAATCCCGGGTTGAACTCTGACTTGATTGGCTTGATTGACTCAGACTTTGACTTATACTTTGGCTTGATTGGCTTGTTTGACTTAATTGGCTCGATTGGCTTATACTTTGGCTTGATTGACTTGTTTCCCATGATTGACTT
Organism: Orbicella faveolata; assembly: GCF_042242905.1. Classification (NCBI taxonomy): domain Eukaryota; kingdom Metazoa; phylum Cnidaria; class Anthozoa; order Scleractinia; family Merulinidae; genus Orbicella; species Orbicella faveolata. The sequence goes on along the minus strand of NW_028301578.1, from coordinate 1,574,877 downwards.
GAACTACATGAACTCATATATTATAGGTTTAGATTTTATTTTTTACATATATTTATATTATGGAGTTCAATCTTAAAAATCATGAAGTATATTCTTTTAGACTGGAAAAATACCCTGATAAAAAATTCTATATGGTTTTTAAAAAAGAATCATTTTGGAAGAAACTGAAGAGATTATTATGTAAATAAATTGTATGAAGAAAGAATATGATTACTGTATTTGGTTCTGCATGTTTTGTTGACAACAATATTTTTACAAGGATATTAAAACACATTTTGAAACAATTAAGCATCATAACAACAAAGCCGTATGGCAAGACGCTTTGTTAAGTCATCCATTGGTGAAAAACAACTGAATATGTTTCTAACGTATTAGAAATAAAGTAAGAACGATTACTCATTTCCGAGGGAAAGTCCTGTAATAGACTTCTTGTTTTCTGAGAAATGTCACGCAATTATTTTTATATATAATATATGGAAGTTATACGTTGGTTTTGTCCGTATTGTAGTGAATATTATTTGTTAGCATATATAGTCCAACATAAACTAACAATGAAGCATAAGGAGAATAAAGAAGAGTTCGAAAAGAGATATGATGAAAGGTCAACGACTATCTGATGCAAACCTGTCTTTTTTCCATGATGTGTTTCTGATAGGTATCAGAAAGAAATGCGAGAAATTTATTGGCTTTATCTTGGGAAAGCGATAGGTCAACGACTGTCTAATAATAGAGTTTGCGTTGGTTTCAACAACTGTCCGATGCATCAGACAAATTTTAATTGGTTGACTTTCACGACTTATTTCCGAGGGAAAGTCCCTTTTATCTGTTCCTGTGTTTATGAAAAAGACATCCAGTGTTTGTCACGTAATGCTAATATTTTTTATTGGAAGTCATAGCATGGCGCAATTAGCTGTTAAACAAGCCTAGTGAAAAATACTTTACGTCAGGTATGATGTGTAGTACTATGGGGTAAAAAAATAACTAAAAAGACCCTTTAATTTGAGACCATAAATTAGTTATTGAAAAGAGCCTGAGACAAGGTATTTTTATTTTTATGATACCATACATCGTCCTGCGATGTGTAGTTGCGAAGTTATTTTGAGAATTATTTTTTAAACGAAGTTATTTTGAGAATTATTTTAAACGCACCCTACCTTTTGAAAAACATTACAGATTGACAAAAAAGAGAGATTTTTTTGCATGAGAAATATTGGAGACGATTTTCGGCGTGACAGCACATGTAGCATTTCGAATGCTCTTCAGACTGGTGGAAATGTTACAATAAGACCAACAAAGAGTTCAATCAGGTGGATTTTTGGGCAACTTATTTTCTTCGATTGGTATTCCACTAGCTGTTGATTTGATTGGTAAACCATTATTGAAAGGTAATACAGGAAAAGGAGCACCAAGATTGGGATTACCAAAATCAAAAGGTGGTTCAGCTCCTCAAATAGGACAGCCGGCTCCTTTTATTGGTACTTGGGAAAAGACCATTGGACGAGGAAGGGAAAAAAAAAGCTCTGGAAAGGGACTACTATTAGGAAAAAACAGCCCATTCAACTCAATTCCAATACTCGGACAAATATTATAAAACCAAAATGTCACACAAATATTCCAATGAGCAACTTTGATTTGATTGAATGGTGTAAGTATCTCAAAATACCTATATAAGTGAGGTTTTGTCGAGAGACCAATCAGTTCCTCATGATCACAAACAGACATTATTTATTCTACAGTCTCGAACCTTCTTGCATGAATGGATCTCATTGGATAGCAACTTATGCAAGAAATATCGTAATAAACTACTTTGACAGTTTTGGAATGCCTCTATTTCAAGAAATGATTAATCATGCTAAAAAACTCAACTTAACTCTTTTACCTCAAAATAATCAAATACAAAATATCAAAACAACAACTTGTGGCTATTTCTGTTTATACTTTTTAAATGAGATGAACAAAGGGAAATCATATTTCGATCTATTAAAAGTACTTGAATTGACGTACACGATGCAATGAAGAATGAAAAATTCACTGAAAAGTATTTTTAAAATATTATGCAATATATATTATATATGAAGTCGTATTGTGTAAAACAGAAAAAAGGTCACTGAATGTGTTTCAGGTAGTGAATATTATGTGAAGGCTAAAAATGGAAGACTGATATTCTGGGATATTCTGATGATATTCTTACTCAGCTTTATTATTCCTCACTGTATCCCTTTCTTACCTATGGCTTGGTTGTCTGGGGAAATACCTACTCCACAACTCTTAAACCCATTGTAACTTTGCAAAAACAGGCTCTACGTGTAATCACATTCTCGAAACGAGATGCTCAGTCCAGCCCTTTATTTTCCCAGTTAGGCTTAATTAAATTCATGGATCTGGTTACTATGCAAACTGCCGTTTTTATGTTTCAGTATTACCATAATCTATTACCTAAGGTCTGACAATTACTTTACATGCATATCATCTAAACATAACTATAATACTAGGCTAGCATCTAGGTAATCGCTACTTAGACTGGCTTGTGAATGAGAATTTATTTCGCGCCTTTTCAATGAGTAAATATATCTTATTAGATGTTTTGGTGTGTAGTATCTTTGTATATTTTTACGAGTTGTGCCGTATTTTGACGAGCCCGTAGGGCGAGTCAAAATACAAACAACGAGTAAAACTATACAGCGATACTACACACCAAAACATCTAATGAGGGATTAATTATCCAACTGCTGTAGTAAGTAAATTTATCAATGAAAGAGGGAGAGTGAGCGTGAGCGCGCCGACCTGTACAGCAAACAGGTTTTCTACTGTACAATATCGCTGTATATTTGTACTGTTGTTTGGACGGTATTCGCTTGGTTCGCTTGGTATTCGCAAGTTGTTCTTGGCGTTGTTGTCTTTGTTGCTTAAACTCCCTTTTGTTGTTGGGCGGCGAGTGTGTGCACTTTCGACCATCCGTTTGTTCGGTTGCGTTATGTCGGGCGTTCGTTTGCTTTGTACTCGTTTGGATGCTGATTTCTCTACCGTCCATTCAGTTTGTTATTGTTTGGGCAGGGACATCAGTCTCTTATTTAAACTCTATTAAATTTGAGAAATGTATTAAAACATAGCTAGGGTAGAAGCTCCTCTGAGTTTTTAATATCTATATAAAAGAAGGCATCCCCACAACGTTGGAGGTTTTTCTTCGTTTTGAAACGAAGCGACACATAAACAAATCCTCCACGAAAACATCCACGCAACGCGCTATTTAGGTACGCGGGAGAACAGGGTACCATGTCTAAAAATAACTTAAGAGGGATTATCTTGGGCAGAAGGCCTATATGGGGAATTCACTCTCTTGCCTTGATAATATCTCTTGGTTTATAGTAATCGTTACTATTTTAGTTTTAGTTTACAAAAGCTTTTACAACACTGTATGTATTTATGGTCATGCAAATAAAGCTAATTGTTGTTGTTGTTGTTGTTGTTGTACCAAAAATTCGTTTAATCTCACATTTGTTAGCAGACTTGGCTTTAGTAAATATCCTTGCACGAAAATCTAATACACTCACAATGTGGCACTTGAGACCAGAGACAGGGAGATGTGCTTGTAAATACAGTGGAACACGTGTTACAGCCCTTTTTCATGATGTTCAGTCAATTTTAAACTGATCTCTTTAAACCGATCACGTTAAAAGGTAGCTAAAAGACTGTCTCCAGGCTAATTAAGAAAAAGAAATAAAAATCGCTTGTTTGTTTTTATTATATATTTTTATTGCTCGCACGCCCCATCATTATGTTCTATTATATATGTCCTTTTGTAAGTTAAAATTAAAGTTGTTATATTCTTTTGATACAATACATGGCCAAATGGCACCAAATATACCAATACATTGGATAAAAACCTTCTACCGAATAAAAACAACTACTTTGGGAATGAATTACTGTATGAGGTTTAAAATGGTCACTGGATATCACGGAGAAAGACTATTAAATCCCACCATGCAGACTCCCCTACACCACACAAAATGAAAGGTACCTAAAATTAAGTTCACCTATTGTGTTAAAGGACGAGTTGGGGATAAGGAATTATGCAAGATATTCTGTGTTCCTTTCCTTAGTAAGGGTTTTAAAAATGTATCACATTTGCGCAACGTTTATCACGAAAGAAAACGAAGACTGAGAACGTTTCAAAGCTGCGTCATCTTGACGAGAGAAACATTCATTTTAAGCAATTTTATATAAACACGATAGTCTCCATTTGGAGCGAAAATATGCTCGGATATTTGTCCTTAGACATTGCCTGGTCCTCAAATCTCACACTTTTCCTCGAGCTACGCTCTCGAAAAGTTGTTCGCTTCTCGGAACAGAGAATGTCCGCGGACAAATATCCGAGCACATTTCCGTGCCAAATGGAATAGTGCAATATCTTTCTGACTGGTTCACTGAATCTCGGTTACCAGCTTTTATACCTACGTCTGACGATATATGGAAATGAAAACGGCAAATGTCGCTCGGCATAAATTTTTTTGCAGGAAGTTTCGTCGACAAAAATAAATATGGATGAAAAAAGCAGATTCGATGTGCTATCTCCAGAAGAAATACAAGAAATTATGGACAAAGCATTCCCAGTAACAACAAACAAAAATCTACAAAGTTTGGGATGAGACTATTTAACGGTAAGTATTCATTAAGTTTCCCTTAAAAACTGCAAAATTCCAAATATGACCGTTGAGATTTTAAGTATTCATAAAGATTACGTAACAACAACGTTTACCTTAATGTTACAGAATGGCTTGCTCGTCCTAGTCTGCGAGGACGAATGATGGCACTTATTACAAACGTTCTTCGATTAAATCTATAAGAGCCGCCAATGATCGTTTCCTTCGCTTGCTGCCGCACAAAAAATGGTTTTCCGTTATCTATTAATTACTTCGCTTTTGTAGAGGCAAATAAAGTATTGAAGAATTTGTAAAAGAGCACAGGAAGGCAGGCCACATTGCCGGCTTAGTTCATAAGAAGCCAATTTCCAATAAGCAGCAAAAGCGCCCGGAAGTACTTCTTCATCTCTGTACATCGGAGAGACTGGAAAGCGACTACGGGAACGTTTCAGCGAGCACCTCCGCAGCATTCGAAACCGATCACGCGGGTTTCCCGTAGCTGAACATTTCAACTCTGCCTCCCGATCCCACTCTCTGGATGACATCATGGTCTGTGGCTTGAAACAATGCTCTGGGAGTAACATCAGCCGCAAGCAGCATGAAATGAAACAAGAAGATCTTTTAGATCTTACAACCGCGCTTTTAAAAGTTAACTGTTTTGGTAGCACTACAGTCGCAATGCAATGCACATTCCAAAGCAGTCCTTGATGATTCATTGATTACTCCAGACACCACCGTCACTTGATCAACACAACCTGTATTATTGCACCATCAGTCGTAGCCCTTATGAAATCTCCGATGACGTAATTACTTCCGGCACATGTCATAATATGGGATTATGAGTGACCCGAAGGAAAAAAAAAATTGGTTCTGAACCTATTTCCGGCAAATTTGGCACATCGGAGCTGAGAAAATTACCTTATTTCCGGCCATTTTTTCAGCTCTTTTCCTCATATCCCCCCTCCCCCCCCCCCCCCCCCTTTGGCCGGGAGAGTTTTGTAAAGTTAGCGAATTCCGTCAGTATGCAAGTCACCGTAATGGTGATTGCCGTCAGCGAAATGTTTATTTGCTCAAAAATTGCGGCCAAATCTTTCGGAGATGGAAGTCAGGACATTTATAAGGATACAGAAAGTAATTTGGGACCAGTTGCTGGCTTGTAAGGCTGAAATTATCTAGAAGTAAGCTTTTTTAACTTGAACGTAACGAAGGCGGTGAACAACTTGAATAAATTATCGGCTCTTCTCACTGTCTCGTTCTGTTTTTTGCTTCGTTCTCTTTTGGAGCCCGCCGAGGTCATTTTTTCGTCTAAATAACCTGAGAAAAGTTCGAAAAAGATGTTCCTCTTCAATTTTCAGTTCTCAGGCAATAATCCTGGATTTTTTTTCACCAAAAGGTCGGTTCGTGTTATGTTCGTGTGTTTCGGTGGTTATGGGCGACCGTCGCTTCTTTTGTTGACTCAAGCAATGACGCGGGTGACAAAAAAAAAATCTTATTATATCTAGTTCTGGTTTTGTTCGATTTCGTTGAAATTTTAAGATGATGAAGCTGGATTGTTAAGGAATAGATTTTACTACTGCCGATATGAGGTAGCTATTAACGCTAAAGTGATATATCGCTCCGAAGTCAGGGTTTTGAAGAGATTTTTTTGCAAAGCGTGAGTTCGGCGTGACTTTGTAATCTGAGATTTTCGTTGACCCTGAAGAAACAAGGTTCGGCGAGTAAACATGACAGATTGCGTAATTCAAAGTTGACCGAGTGAAGGTCTGCGTCTGGTCTCCGACAGAAAAAAAAATAAAATAAAATAAACCACTGGTAGAACATGAACCGCGCTCGGCCCATGGCCGCGCGGTTAATTAATCTGCAAGCTGGGCACGCTTCGACCGAACGGACTGAACATTAACTTTCATTTTTTTGTGACTGTGGGTCTAGCGCGTATTACACATACGCGCGCTAGAAAAATGGTTTTCCTATTTGTTTACTGTGTACTTCATGCGCGCACTAACCGTGCGTGCCTGCGCGTGCAGTTTTTGTATGGCGTGGCTCACGGCAATCATTCCACCCACTGAAGAAGGGCTAAGCCCGAAACGTTTAGACTAGCAGATAAAATTTGACACTTTTAGAGCATTTTGAGCATTATTTCTAATTAACGGCACGCATCTTATGAGTTTTTTTTTCTCATTCCTACTGAATTAATGTCAATAATGCTGTCCTTGCAAAAAAAAACCCTCAAGGAGTTAAGTATTTTGGCTGAACCGAAGTCAGCCCAGTTCTTTACCAGCCACGAAAAAGCATCAGGGTGGCCTTGAAAATTCTGAAGAAAAATCCGACGCTAAGATAGTTTCTGTCCCTGTCTCTAAAACTGATCAGCAATCAGCTCCACACATACAGCTCGAAATGTCAAGGAAGTCACAGCAAGAGAACTCTGAAATAGTTCTTGTCGATAGTAATTATGGTACAACGTCTGTGTCACATGGCGATCAAAGTTTTGCGCAGTATTTCTGACAACTGCAATATGCAAGTGTACAATTGTATTCGGGCGTCGATAAAACCAGGAACATGGAACATTCCGGAACATCGAATAATTATAATAATTATGCGAAAAATATGCAAAATTTAGTTTTCAAAAGTTCAATCAAACAAAAATAAACTGGTATCAGCTCGGAAAATCAGAACAAAACAAAAACATAACGAAAAAACTGAAAAGAAAAAAAAGAAAGAAAAATGAAAATGACTGCAATGAGTGAAGGCTACCAACTAAGAAGAGTAATCCATTCCTTCCACTCGTTCGCGTTCAGTTTAATCACGTGACAGTCCCTTATTCCCAGAATTCGTTCTTTACAGAAAACCAAGGTGGTGGTGTTCGAACTCCTTAATCAGACCGAAAAATATGGGTACACGAGTGTGATTTCTTTATTCTATTCATTTCGTCAATTCAAAGATATGCATATACACGATTTCTCATGATGAAATAGTTTCACCATGAGATAGAAATAGAAACTCTCCGGCATTGAGTTTCTTGTCTAAACTAATTCGGACTGCTCGAGCTCCGATGACAGTTGAAACAAATACAAACACAAAATTTAAAAACAGTTGGCGAGGCGCTGTCTTGTAGGGTCGCTGGTCAAAACTTTATTGTCCCTAGAAATATTTGTTACAGGTGTTGTCGATCTGAAACTGAATTTTAAGTGTCGCCCACAGTTCAAATGTTTTGTTCAGTACAAGTTAATACTTAATTAATTAAAAATACTTTTACCGCAGGCTATAATCTATTCATCGCTAGTTCAAGTTCTCGTGCAGACCGTTATTTGACATTCGATCAAACTTTTATCGAACTTCTATCGATCCATTTGAACACGACCAAAGTAGACCAGACATACGAAGTGCGCGTGTGAATGCACTGCTCTAATCTTTGATTACTACTAGTTAATAATAACTTGCTTGTTACTCGGGCTCCCGCAAAGGCTTGGTCGGTCATAGTGCCAGGCGTTCCGAACGGAGCGACGCGAATACTGGGGATGATAAATAGCAACATGAAGACGGAACAGTGACAAAATTATGGCTACTGACTTAACAAGCAACTGTTTGATGCCCAGACGAACACCTCGGATGTTGAAGAAATAAGGCATCAAAAAAGTGGACGCAATGAATTACCTGGCATTCATCGTCTGAATCGTTTGTGTTGAAAAACAGAGTGCTGTAAAGCCACGTGACGCAATTGGCGGGAAAGAAGAGGAGCCTGCACTCATTGTAGTCAGGTGAATGAATACCCAACACTCCCCACCCCTCCCCTAACGACTCCCCTATCCTCAAAAAATATTTTTTTGATATTTTGAGCCGATATCAGTTTAGTTTTGTTTATTTTATTTTTGAAAATTATATTTATAATTTTTCTCATAATTATTATAATTATTCGATGTTCCGGAATGTTCTGGGATGTTCCATGTTCCTCGTTTTATCGACGGCCTAGACAATATTGGGTCAAAATTTGGCCTCATTAGCATATAGTAACTGCAGAGGAATGAACACAGGCCTTTAGTTGACGTAGCATGCAGTGTAGCCGCGTCGAGCCACAGAAAGCCCGCGAAAAATTACGCCTCGTTTTGGTTTAGGCGTCCCATTTATGGCCCCCCTGTTGGGCAACTCCGTCGTCGTACGCACCCACGAGCGATACTACTAGCCATAATAACCATCAGAAAATCCATTCATGGGTTTTCTCTTCCTTCCTTTATGAGTATGGGGCTCCGCTTGGCGACTCTTGGGGCCACTGGAGCTCCGCTAAAAAAGAAGCAGGAAAAAGAAATCTCAATATGCTAAAACCGGGAGGCGAACCCGGGTCACTTGATTTAGAAGGCCTCGACTTAACCACTACACCACCGAAGCATCAGCCGAAGAAGACTGAACTTGTAACTATAAATACAGCAAGCCTAAAACCACAAAATGAAAGCCAACCGCAAGCAAACCAGAGTGGAACTAACCGCAATAGCGATGTAACTAACCCGCAAGCACTCGGCATAAGTGGTTTAACCATGTACGGTGTATTCACGTGGTCTCCGTTCATTGTTAATTTGTACAAAAAGCCACGGAATGTCACAGAAGGAAGAAGGGCTTCTCTTGACTACCTGCTTTATTGTGTGCTCGCTCTTCGTGTTTTGTAAAGAAAGTTTTGGAACTGATAATGTCAATCGTTTTAATTTGGAGCGGATCGGCCTACGAATTATATTGCTTGAAAGCCTGCCAAATGAGCAAAGTTCATGCTCATTCTCACGAGACAACGAGTTCAAAATACGAAAACACTGACAAAAAGCTATGACTACAGACAGAAAAACAAACTATGATGCTGAGACGAACAACTTAGATGTTCAAAAAATCAGGAATCGTCGTAAGCGTCGTAAGTGCTCCGACGATGAGACAAACAACGTGCAATTAAATAAAGAGGATAGTCAACGAAGTAACTTGAATATTAAACATCTAAGCGTAACTTTGTGTTAAAACATCATGATTCTTTTATTTGTTTTTATTGAGTTCAATCAGCTTACTTGTTTGATGTTGCGGTACGAAGCGCGAGCAAACGCTCTTGGAGCGTCTTGTTTTTTCTTTTTTTTTCTTTTTTGCTGAGGATGAACAGCGGTTGTTTATATTGTTTTTCAAAACTTCGCCGTAGTTTTCTTGCAATTCCTTCAGCGCGAGGACGCCATGTATAAATTAATCGTTTGGATTACATCATTTTAAGCGAGTGAACTCATTCCAGGGAATCCCTCTCACTTAAATCTGTGTTTGTCTAGCGCCGTATCCTAATTGCAGACAAGTTACTTCTCCAAACAAGAAATCTAAATTATAGCCAAAATATAATGTCCTGACGAAAAACTTATTCTATTCAGCCAAATAGAAACAGAGTCGCTCCAACCGCTCAGTTGAATGAATTCTGAAACCTACCGACCACCCTATACACGAACTGATGATCGTCTCAAACGTCATAAACGTGTGTACTTCAAAGCGATTTCTGAATATATTACTTCAGCTAGCTAAGGAAGGATATCTGTGATATGCCCGAAGTTTGGCAAGATCAAACACGCTCTCTCGGTTAAGTTTGTGATCACAGCTAACGATGACTGGTGACGCGTAAACGGCTGTCCAATTAGAATCTCAGCGCAAATTGGGTTTGCTGAATGAGTACATAACCAACTGAGAAAACTGAGATGTTATAAGTAAGTAAGAGAAAGAAATTATTGGAGTTTAGCCCGGTGTTGGGGTCAACAGCTTCAGTTCTTTAGAACTGTCTTTCATGACATTTATTTACCTTATGGACTACTTTAATGGCCAGTTAGTCGATTAAAACCTACTAAAGTAAGACGAAGAAACCTAGAAGAAAGTGTTTTTTTATTAGTTTTATACACCGAATGCAAATATGGCGGACCGCTCGGTTGGCGCCCGGGACGAGTCGCATGCAAGCGAGGCTAGTCAGGCTCTGATGTTTTGTCTTGGCAATGCTTCCCCAGAAAAGTCTTGCTTCGTCGTCGATCTGGTCTGTTTTTGTTTCGCCGTCCCTATAAGTTGTTGTGTTCCTGAATGCCACCAGAAGGAATTGAAATCTTCCAAAGCAGAGAAACTGTTTTTGTTTTTGTTTTTGTTTTTTTTTTTTCGTTTCCGCGGTCACCTCTCAGGGAAAACAGACGAAGGTAAGTAGTTCACGATCGCCGAGGGAACTGTTAAAGTTTGTTCGTTCAGGCTGGGAGATCTTGTGTAAGCGACCGCATTTAGCTCCAAGTCGTTCTCATTTGGCTCAAAGCATTCACTAGATACAACGATGGGGGCAGTTGAAGTTCATTCGCTTGGTTATTACACCGTAGTATTTGTTTCGTGCGATTCAGTGCGAGTGGACGCGATGTCAACTTCTTCCTTTGAGACAGAGGATGCTTTTCAAGAGGAGCTTTTCTTTACTTTGGGGAAGGTACTGGTCATGTAAATCGTGTTGGAACACCACCAAACACCACATAAGCTCGTCATTTAAACGATTTTTCTAAGATCTTCGAATGTGAAATGTAGCGAACAAACTTAAGTTCCTACGGCGATCGTGAACTCCTTTCCTTCGCCTCAACGAATTGCATTGATCCACTATTTTCCATAAGCTTAAGAGGCGAACGGTGGAAAATTTATATCCCTCCTCGTGGCGTTCAGAAACACAGCAGCTCGTAGCCACAGCTAAATAAAACAGACCAGATCGACGACGAAGCAAGACTTTTCTGGGGAAGAATTGTCAAAGCAAAGCATCAAAGCCTGACTAGCCTCGCTTTCGTGCGACTCGTCCCGGGCACCGACCGGATGGTCGGCCATATTTGCATTCGGTGTATTTGCTATAAACTAACTAACTAACTAACTAACTAACTAACTAACTAACTAACTAACTAACTAACGAACTAACTAACTAACTAACTAACTAACTAAAGAAATAAAGAAATAGAGAAATAGAGAAATAGAGAAAATAGAGAAATAAATAAATAAAGAAATAAGGAAATAAACATATAAAGAAATAAAGAAATAACAAAATAAAGAAATAAAGAAATAGCAACATAAAGCAATAAAGGAATAAAGAAATAAAGAAATAAAGAAATAAAGAAATAAAGAAATATATAATACCTTGAGGCAAATCGATTTAAATGCTGCAGCAGAATATTTATTTATTTATTTATTTATTTAGTTGAATCTTCTGCTGCAGTATTCATATCGATATGCCTCAAGATGTAGCTCCGAAAATATTTGAAAGAAGTGTCTCAAGTGCTTCATTTCGCCGAGTTTTTACTCGTAGTCGATAGGAAAATGCTTAGCTAGTTTTCTCTTGTTGATTTCGAGTTAGGTTAAGACAGAGAAATGGCTTTTGTGTTTTAGTGAATGTTGTGAAGTGGCCATAAATCGTAAAGTTATATGGAAACAGTACGCCAGCACAGAAAAAATATTGACGTCCCTAAAAATTTTATGGCTTTTTTGAGAACTTTATCGACTGCTCTCACTATCCATGTTAGAATAATGTGTATTTGGTTTTGCCCATGGCAGATATTTGCCATCAATTAAAGGCTATTCACAACACTACGAAATATGCACCTTACTTAAGATGAAGTCACGGACAGAAATCAAATTGCCCAGTTGAAATGAATATCTGTGCTTTTAGACTGATAGTTGCACACATGATCCAGTCAATTTCATTTTGGCATGGTCTTTCTTGTTGTAGAAATACTAAACCAAATATGGCTATATAAATATGCATAAACTAGTCACAAATGGCCATTTTTGTAGGGGGTCTCCCTAACTTGGAGGGAATAAAATATTTTGGCCTACTTTTTTGCCACAGTCATTCACTCACCAAACCCAACATTTGTGCCAAGTTTGAGCGAAAGCGGGGATTTGAGCTGTATCACCTTCTGCCTGGCTCTGCCTGGTTTTCTCGTGGACACGCTCATAAATAAATAAATTACAATATTTAGAGAGGAAGCCACATCAGCCTTAGCTGGTTTTCATGAAAGTCCTCTATTCTGGTCGAATTGGAATTTGGAGTGTAAGTTTTTGTGGAGAGAGAAAAACGGGAGAACCCGGAGTAAAACCCTCGGAGCAAGGCGATAACCAACGACAAACTGCACCCTGATACGGCACCGAGCCGGAATAGAACCTGGGCCACATTGGTAGATTTCGTTACCTTAATTATACTTTGTCATGTGTTGCTGTCTTGAAATTTGTGTCTTACCTCTTTCGATCGCCAGAATTTACTATCTGGCTCACTTTATCATTTTTAATCCTGTGCTGCCGTTTCTACAAGAAAGGCCCTTATTCTATGCCATGTGTATGTGTATTATTCAATGCAGCATCGCTGCAAACAAAATTGTTTCTCTTTAATATTAGAAAGCCAATTTAAAATCTATTTTTACATTTAATTCCGAGCACTATTCAGTTACGAAAAAGGGACTTGCTTTAATTTGTTTTCGCACGAGTGAAATACCAACAATGACTAGTAACTTAAACAAAATTGTAACATTTATTGACCCTCAAAATTGATTTCTACAGCAAGTGAGATTATTTAATGAACCTTATTTGCACTCTAAGGTCAACTTAAGCAGAAGGGAAAGTCTAATCCTTAACCGTCACCGGAAAGATTTGGCACATTTTGTACTATTACAGAAACTGTTAGATGCTTTTCGTTATCTAAACAAAGTAAAAAAATCTAGTAAAGCGTCGAGTTTTAAACTAGCCTGTAGGAGCATCCACCTTTCTACAAGAGCCGAAACAACCGGATGCTCTAGAAGGCAGTTGTTAAGCAAATAACACTTTCTTTTCTCCCTCAGCTCCAGTTAACGTTGAAGATTTACAATTGTGAAGGTCACTTCTATGAGCACTGCTTGTCTTGTATTGCACAACATTGAATGTGAGATTTGGGGTAGGAGAGAGGAATCATATTATTTTATGGGATGTTCAAAATGACAAGTCACAGAACAACAGCGAGTGTTAGTTCTAATGCGAATGCATTTACAAACTTGATAGCATTTACATACACGGCGACGGCGCCAAAACCAGCCTGTAGAATAACACGTTGTAACGTAAATATAGTAACAATATCTTCGGTATTTCCATTGATAATTCAGGCTATAGGAACGACCTCTTCTCAAACAGGAGTCCCGCCTCCATTGGTCGCTACTCGAACAAAAATCATATCCGCCGGACCGCTTGGTCCGCCTCTCACCTGAAAAAAAAAAAGACAAAAACAAAACATAGAGAAAAATAGATAAAGTTTTTATTCAAACAATCATTTGAATGGTATACCAAAATTTGGACAACATTTATGACAGCAGAAGCCATCATCGGACAAAAAATGGCTCCTGATAATTAGAGAAGGCAATTATTGCGTGTATTTTGTTTTTTTTTGGTTTTTAATCTCCTTTCTGATACAAAATTGTATGCAAATTACATTTTCTGTCAAATTTATCGAGAGAATTCACCCGTAACTAAAACGGTATTTATTACTTCAAACTGAGTGATCAACCATCCATACAAGTGTAGGTAAAAACAAATCTCTGCTGACGTCATTGGTTACTGAATGTTATAGCTCTTAGGCCCCGCCCACACTACGCCTGAGAAATCTGAAAACGCAGCATTATTTCTACAGTTAGGTCTACCGTCCACTATAATCCGTCACGAAAACGGAACTTACGAAAGCCCTCTTCAAACCTGAAGAACATGAAAACGCCGGCTTTGCGATTTAGTGGGAACATTTTGAAAACAGAGCTTTTCGAAAACGATGACGTCGAGATAATCATGTGATTTCACTGCCTTAATTTTCCTCAAACACAAATCCAAATGACCGCTAATTGTTGCGTTTTCAAAATTCCCCAACGTAGTGTGGATGGCGCCTTAGGTCGGCAGGCGTATTTTTCAGATCGCCGAAGGCGGAATACAAAAACGCCTAACGCTGAATGCACTCTTTGCTTGCGGTTGGTATCATTCATTTTTGCTTGCGAAAGCTTTTATCCGCTGGAAAGAACCAAATACAATATAATGCTGCAAGCAAACATGAGTGAAACTAACCGAAAGCATCCAGTGCATTTTTTTTTTGGCGTTCTGCAACTAAAATTACCCCTGCCACTCTAAGGATTTATAGATAGCGAAAGAGTAATTGGCTTTAATAATCAGTGACTTTCTAGGTTAAAACACCGAGCTCAAATTTCCAGGGAGAATTAATCGTGCCTTGCAGTTGATA
>NW_028301578.1:1482500-1555000 GCF_042242905.1 Orbicella faveolata | reverse complement strand
AAGCAGTGAGTTCACAGTTGTCGAACGTGCTCGATCGAAGTTTATTTCGGAGCCTTCCGAATCGAAACTTAACTCTGACTCCAGTGACGAAAAAGAAATGATTCTGAGACAAAACTTGGACGTTTTAGTCCCAAAATACATCGGAACGATTAGTTTTGCGTTCTATTTTCTCAAGCAAATACAGAGAGTTGACTGAGGCGCTATTGTGTTTGGTTCCTGGGTAGACGTCATCAGGTACCGCCGCCCCAGACTCCCTAAAACGCGGTCGTGAAACACTTAATCGCGACTTTGAAAGGGCATAGAAAATCGAGGATTCAACCAAATTCAAAAATGTCTTCGCCCAAATGCTTCAAATAAAGTCTAGATTTGTTTTAGCGAAAAAAAATTTTGGGGGTTAGGTGCACTTTAAACATGTTAACCCTTAGCTTGACATGCGGAAGGCAGGTAAATTTCAGCAACGCTAAACCTGTGTTTCGGCCGCCCTCCACACTAAATTTAAAAACTCTATATTACAGTCTTTTTTCCGCGAGGAAGAAAATAAACGAAATGGTTTATGGATATTGATTAAATACCCAGAATTGTTTCAGCATAGACAAACTGCGATTTTGAGATGGCAAGTATGCACAATATATCTTGGAACAATTGTTAAAACAATTATTTCATAACACCAAAACTTCGTTCCGTTTCTTCTGTTACTTTTACAAGAGAACACATCCCGTGCCCCATGATTATCTTTTTAAATCTATTTTAATTTTATTAGAATTATTCCATAAGCCCACGTAATTAATCCCACACATCGTTATGCAAACATTTACATCCTTGAAGTAAAAAGTGAGGTTATAAATACTGCATCGAGCCTCCTTAAAGTATATGTGGCCTGTACTGGAAATGTCTCCCATTTTCCACGAGAAAGGTATTTCTCACTTATTTTAAGCAATGGTCTGGCAGCAAACAATGCCAACACGAACGACTCGGAAAATGGTCGAAAGACTACAGTAAGCTCAGAAACCTTGTGAAACACTGGCGAAATACCCATCTCTATTCCATGGGAAATCACGTTGTAAATTATTAACACTGAATTTTTCAACTTACCTGATCCATGTCTTGCTTCATTTTTCCTGGTGAAGGCAAAGATGAGTCCATCTTTGACACGTAACAAACTTTATCTTCTGGATCACGACGAGCTGAAAAATCCTGTGAAGACAATGAAGAGTAATCCAAATTTCTGATCTACCTAAGTTAAAATTAATAACTAAAATATGTCACAAAATAATTTAAACGTTTTCGAGATCATCATCACAAATAATCTTTATATGCATGATGACATCAGACTAGCAAACGTCACCACCAAACCTCGGCTTAACTGAAAATGCAAATATTGTAAATTTAATGATGAACGTTGTGAACTAAAGGGCTGCCAATGCGATGAACCGATCTTTCTCGTTTGTGGTCGAGAAAATATTTTGTTACATAATTACCTAATTTTTGTGGCGTCAACATTTTTGTTTTCCAATTCCTATATAAACGCAACCCATCTGTTATCGGCTCGAAAGAATAAAGAAACGCAGATTGATTGACGACTTTCAAAATGGCTCTCGACTCGTTAGGGTAATTGTAAGGCGAGGAGGCGTAAAATAAAGTGCGGCTTTTCTATGCATTTTACATTTTCATTGGTTACAAACGAAACAGCTCAAGGGTTCCATTTGAATTTGTAAGTTAATGATTGCCGTGTCACGCAACATACAAACTTCACAAATACGTTTGTAACACCGTTGTCATATGTTTGTGCGAAAATGCCCGTTTCTAAATATCACGAGTTGGCTTAAAGACCTTTTATATACCACAGGCGGCCCAGCTTCACAATGCGAGGATTTTTTTTTTTTTTTTTTTGATCTTTATGCGAACGTCCAGCGCGCGAAACGTGACACGGTTACCGCCGACATCTACTATTACATAACGACCGAGTTTGGTTACGCGAAACGTGACCTTCGCCTTGCAGTATGTGGTGGTGTTGTGTTACAACGGTTTGAATTTATTAAGGTTTGTACGGGGAAAAACGGTAATCGACATTACAGCTGAAATTTTGGTATTTTTGCAATAAAAATGACTCGCCTCAATACCTTGTTGTCTTTTCTATTGTCATCTCGCTTCTCAGCTCGATCCGAAGCCTTTTAAGCGAGTTATCGCTTTAGTAGAGGAAAACTATTATGCCACATTTTTAAATTTAACTTTTAGAAAGATGTCGGGGACTACTGTTCGTAGAGTTCCATGCAAAAATGAGTAGGGAAAATTAAAAAAAACAGTTGTTCTAATGCATGCTCTTAACATTTTCTTAGAATTTTGGTCAATCTCAGCCTCGATACTTTTATGAGAAAGGTTCTCCTTAAAAGAGAATGTACAACTTTCCTACGATATCCAAACTTAGTTAAATATTTATCTGCTTATTATAAGAAACTTCGCCAGATGAAATTAATTTGTAATTGACACTGAATTGACTCAGAAATTACCTCAATGAAAGCATTTAATTGTTCCAATGCATTCACCTCGCCGTGTTTAGGTACACGAATCACTTCTGTTTGTTCGTCCACATCCACTTCCACCTCCTCATTGACGTTTGTTCCATTCTCAACAACTTTCAAAGCATACTTTTCGACCTGCAATAAGAGAACCAAAATCGAAAACAAATGTCAGAGAAAACAGAAAATCGAATATTTGTTGTCTTTTCTTATTTATTCATCAAAAAGGAGAAGATCTCATCCTCTTGAAAAAATGGATAAACATCTTTAACTTTTTCCTTTTTCACACGGTCGCAGACCACATTGGTGAATTTTATCCTTAAGTACATGATCGGCTAACAGCACTGAATTGGAAAATAACATTAAATTCGGACTTGGGGGGTAAAACTTTGATATCGCTTCGTATGTCAAAAAGACATCGTTTTCGCATTGATACCATATCTTGAAGGAAAATGTGTAGGAAAGGTATTGTTCAAATGAATAACTTCTAAACAATGACACATTAAAATGACACCTTTGACAAAAAGTGTTTTAAAGTCCTTACTTTGCAATTCACTTGAAGTGCACAAATGAGAAAGAAAACGTTCAGGGTGAAAAGCATTTTCAGAACAGGAAATGCCTACAAAAGAAAAATAAAGAAATATTGACATTAGAGACCGGCAACCAACAAGCACACTTAATTCAGTAAACATGAAAATGCAAAGAAGTGCGATTATTTCGTTCAATACTTTTTAATGGCGTCACTCAGAAACGGAGTCTCTGTTGATACTGTATAGCGGCATCCACGCGAACGATAAGACGAACGTCAAAGAGATACCTCTTAGTCGTCGAGACTGACTACGTGGTTAGTAGGTGAGTGAGTGAGTGAGTGAGTGAGTGAGTGAGTGAGTGAGTGAGTGAGTGAGTGAGTGAGTGAGTGAGTGAGTGAGTGAGTACGTGACACTCATCAGACTAAAGCTGCCATAAACAACCAATCAAAGTGCTGCTTTTGCCTCATGTGTCAGAGGATTTGCTTCCAATTTGCGATGACTATCTTTGTTCTTCTATAAACAGGAGTAGATTTCCTTCTTATTTGTTCTAATTTCGCCATACCTGACTGTAATTTTTTGATAGAGGCGGATTCTTTGAAAATTTTCATCAAGTGTTTCAAGATACTTGTTTGAAATCTTGAGCGGCCGAGGAGGCAATATCCTCTTTATATCGGGATGGCCGACTTACCATGCTTCGATTTCTTTTGTTATTCTTCTCTAAACCAGTTAAAGAATATTATACAAACAGTAATTTCACGATGCCAACTTACCATGCTCCAGCAAAATTCTTCAGAAATATATCTCTTGACTCGAGGCAAAGCCTGAATGTAAACTGCTGATGGTCATATTCGTGCCTCACTTATATTTCCACTGTTTCAGCAATTTGATTGACTTAGTTTAAATTCCAAAATTCCAAATTTGGTGTGCTTGCTAATACTAAGTTAATTTTTGCTGAGTTGTCGTGTTTAAGGAAGTCAATGAGAATTGTTTTGACTAAAGTTTAGCGTTTCAGCAATTTGATGGACATGCACTTCCCAGGTATTTAGTGGTTTCTGAATTGGGGTTAATTTTAGTTCACCTCTTGTGCTGAAGGAAGTCAATGACGTATTATGGAAGATATTCGGAGTATTCGGATACCGAACGAGGGTCCGAGAACCGGCATCAGAACGAAGAGCCATTTGATTTCACTCTCAAGATTTTCCATAAAGTTCATTGTTAAACACAAGAGGAGAACTTTTTTTTTAAGAAGCATCGTTAAAAACGGATTGAATTTGTTAAGCATGTTCATTGTGTACAACTTTCTAATTTTATTCTCCCGTTCTACTTGTTCGCTGTTAAAATTCAGTTTTAACGAAGAACAACTAATAGTTTTACACCGCACTTTCTACCGTTTCAGCAACTGGATTGACTCACACTTCCCAACTGGGTAACTAGGCTTCGAGTTCTTCTAGAAAGAAAGGTGTAAGCGTCCAGGTCAAAATTCTTAATTTCATAAAATCTCAAACTTCATTCAACATCAAAAGCTAATCAAAATGTAATATGCTTACGCTTTGTAAAGTGGAAACCACTTTTAAAAACACATATGATTACCTGCTTTGTGAGGGCTTCATACGTTGGATTCCACATCTAATAGTGTTCCTGTTGCGCTGAAGGAAGTCAAAGAGGAATTTCACACTTCATTTTCTACCGTTTCGGCTATTTTATCGGCATGCACTTCCACCTAATTCTTGGAAGTTTGGTAGTTTCATTCGGGTTTTGCGCAGACTACGATCGAATAGTATCCCATGACGCAATTTTCTACGTACGTGACGTAACATCGAAGTTATCATGGATTTCAGCGTGAAATAACGTGGTTTTCTACGCGGTCTATTTCTTATTTTTATTGCAGTAAAATGTTAGAAAAGTGCATTATTTAATCTTTGACGCGATTATAATGATTTGTAAGGGTTTAAGAGTGCGGCCATATTATAGTATTCTTGTCTTTGATTGTGATATGTGACTATTCGCATCACAAAGTGTGCGCTGACCTGTAACAAGGACATGGATATTCGCTTTTCTTTGCACAGTATGTTGATGTCTTCGATTTTTGGGCATCACGCCACAAAATATAGACATAATAATGATTTTTGGCAAAGAAGTACCGAGAAGTACCAACACTTTTGTGACCTTTCAAGCGATCAAAGTGGACTGAAATTTCGTAACATACCAGTGTTGCGTGTGTGAATGTCTGTTTCAAGTTTCAGTTCGTTTGGCGCCTTATTCCCGAGCTTGGTCATCTTTTAGAGTCAAAATGATTATTTTCGAAGGTGTTTTGGTTGCTATTCCTTCCGAAACTGCAAAATGCTCAGCGGTGATAACTAGCCTTGATAACGGAGTGTTTAACTTCGTAAATTTCAATAGTTCAATGGAGCCGTAATCAAGAGATGTCATGCAGCAAACGGCACAACACGGAACAAGCCTGCTAAGAAGCGGGCAAGAGATGTCAAAAGAAAAATCAGAAAACCCCTGAACTTCTCTTCGGAGAATGTACCTGTTGTAACTTATTCGTATCAGCCCAGGGCTTCTTAACCCAGCGAATAATTCGTCCGTAGGCGAATTCACAACAACCACAGGAACGAGAGCTCTTCTTCGTTCGTCCATGCTTTCCACATAGCTTATATGTATTTCTCGACAGACCAACAAAACACAAGTAAAACCCCTCACTGTAACGGCAAAACTCTCCTTTGAAACGCATTGAATACAAACTAACTCGGTACTCTTAAAAGCAGAAGCTACGGAATCCAGACAAGTGTGAAAGCACGCCATGGCTTCATCCCGAGAGCGTGGAATAAATGATGACGTCACGTACGCAGTGATAATATAAGCCTAAACCAGATGCATCATGGGATACTATTCGATCGCCGTCTGGGTTTTGAGAGAAAAGGAGGGTTCAAGTGTTTAGATGACTTGTGTGTTGACGTCAGACTATCAACTGCATTTGGTTGGGGATGAGTAGTCTCTCATAATTTTAGGTTTTTTATTATATCGTGTATTTGTATTCATAGTGTCGTTCATTTTTTATTAGGTTTGTAACTTAACAAATCTGGTGTAGTTATGTGGTTAACTTCAAATTATAACACTAAACCAGAAAAACCCTTTAAAACTGTGACGACGAAGAGTTCTTGCGGAACTGAAATATTATTTTCCGAAATTTCTCGTCGATCAGACGCACGTTCACTTGACGTTTTATCACAGCATGCGGCGTGTCCAAAGCATTTTTTTTGTTTAATGTTTCAAATGGTTTAATAAACTAAGATGACTGATAATGTAATGTCTACTAACTTAAAGGTTTGATATCGGATGTTGGTAGAACTTGATGCCCTGAATAATACCTGGTAGTTAGTATTAGCCTGTTCGCGACCCACGCAGTATGTTTTCCTGTAATCTTTTAATGACTGCTCATTAATTCCTGCTAATGATGGAACAAACTTTACTATTGCCGCGTTTTATTGCGGCTGTATGCAGTTTCTATTGACATTGGTAACGTTGTCTTAGATCCTTTTGAGCGGTCGTAGAAACGTGTTAGATTTATGAAAAGAACGCCAAACTTTTGCAGTTTAAGACACTAATAATGTGGTCGGTTTTGAAAGAGTTCATGGTTAATTGACTGCGCATAATCAACAGGGAGTCACAGCCAATTAACTAGAGAGATAATTGTCTTGAATAGCATAAAAGCGGGTTCCAGTCTGCTAAGCATGAGGTTTTAGATCTATTTTTGTGCAGGTCAGCGTAAAAGATAAGTTCAAGTCTAAAAACGTTTTGACATTAAACGGATTTTGATAAATGATGAATGTGAGAACTTTTAGCGAGTGTTTGGATAGAAACCAACTGGGAACACTTTTAAACTTGAAGCAGTTTACAAGGAATAGCTTTTCCTGAAAGAAAGAATTCGAACAGAAAACGGAAGAGTGCTTTTGACAATGATCAGGGTTTTTTTTCCTTTTTTACTTCTCATCCGCAACGAAATGCATTTGATAGCAGTCGGCGAGTGGGGGCAAATCCAGATGTAACGGGTAGAAAGTGTAGTGTAACATTCTTCAGTAACTTTCTTCAGTACAACAGGCAACAAGTATCATAGCCGAGAATAAGACAGAAGTGCATGGTGCTCGAATTGTTGAAACAATGGAAACTGGAACATAAAATTCTTCTTAGACTTCCTTCAATACAATAGGAAAACTAAACTTTAACCCGAATAAATGACTTCATAGCAAAGCCGGGAATTTTTTCTATTGCACAACGTCAATTGAAGCCACTGCCATCCTTTTCATCACATTCTATTCATAAAGGATGGTTCGTTCAAGTATGCTCTTGTAGGGTTTGAAAAAACACAAGATGTCGTAAACAATTAATTGAAAATGATGGTGAAAGAGAGAGAGGGAGGGGGTGGTCTGGACAGCCAAGGGCCTGGGATCCACTAAACTAATCTAAATTTAACCCCCAAAAATGGGAAGTGTATGTCGATCAAATTGCTGAAACGAGAAAATATCGCCTGTACAATTCCTCCTATTGACTTCCTTGGAAACGACACCCCAGAAAAAATAAATTGTATCAAACTCCTTTAACGAGGATATTTTCTTGCAGAAACAATATTTTCAAAAATTGTTCCGCCGATTGCGCGCACATCCAACATTTTGTGAACAAAATTTGTTTCTGCAACTAATTTGTTACGTGTCTGTGAAAGCAGATAAACATTGAAACATTTTTCCAAAACTTGAAGTTTCATCGCTTACGAGGACTTTAATACTGAATAAATGCGGACGTGATGTGTACTAAACTCAGCCTGTTCCCGCATTTAAAACTTTTTGAATGTGCTCTCCGTGATATCATGACAGGTATGATTTTATTCTTACAGCTCATTTTCTCCCGCTTGTAGTAAAACGAACACAACAGAACTACAAGTGCTGAGTTTTGCTGTGGTGTGAACCAAGGTTTATGCAATTTTTATTTTCCTTGGTTACGTAAGTCACAAAGCCTTTTAACTGGTAGTAGAAACGGGATAAATTAATAACGAAATAAAAGCCGAGAACGACAAAATTTGATACAAGTACAGCTGTAGTTGATTGAATTGACGCGGTTTTGAAAGATTTTACGGTTAATTGGCAGCGCAGTTGCGCGGACCAGAAACAACAGGGCGTCACGGCCCATTAACAAAAGGGCTCTACTGTTTTAATAGTATTAAAAGTGGTTTCCACTTTACAAAGCGTAAGCACATTACATTTTGATTAGCTTTTGATGTTGAATGAAGTTTGAAATTTTATGAATTTAAGAATTTTGACCTGGACGCTTGCACCTTTCTTTCTAGTAGAACTCGAAGCCTGGTTACCAAGTTGGGAAGTGTGAGTCAATCCAGTTGCTGAAACGGTAGAAAGTGCGGTGTAAAACTATTAGTTGTTCTTCGTTAAAACTGAATTTTAACAGCGAACAAGTAGAACGGGAGAATAAAATTCTTCCTGACTTTTTTCTCTTCCTCCAACACAACAGGAAAACTTAATATTTACATCCCAAGAATGAAGCCATAATAAACTTAAGAATGATATGAGATTAGAAAGTTGTACACAATGAACATGCTTAACAAATTCAATCCGTTTTTAACGATGCTTCTTAAAAAAAAAGTTCTCCTCTTGTGTTTAACAATGAACTTTATGGAAAATCTTGAGAGTGAAATCAAATGGCTCTTCGTTCTGATGCCGGTTCTCGGACCCTCGTTCGGTATCCGAATACTCCGAATATCTTCCATAATACGTCATTGACTTCCTTCAGCACAAGAGGTGAACTAAAATTAACCCCAATTCAGAAACCACTAAATACCTGGGAAGTGCATGTCCATCAAATTGCTGAAACGCTAAACTTTAGTCAAAACAATTCTCATTGACTTCCTTAAACACGACAACTCAGCAAAAATTAACTTAGTATTAGCAAGCACACCAAATTTGGAATTTTGGAATTTAAACTAAGTCAATCAAATTGCTGAAACAGTGGAAATATAAGTGAGGCACGAATATGACCATCAGCAGTTTACATTCAGGCTTTGCCTCGAGTCAAGAGATATATTTCTGAAGAATTTTGCTGGAGCATGGTAAGTTGGCATCGTGAAATTACTGTTTGTATAATATTCTTTAACTGGTTTAGAGAAGAATAACAAAAGAAATCGAAGCATGGTAAGTCGGCCATCCCGATATAAAGAGGATATTGCCTCCTCGGCCGCTCAAGATTTCAAACAAGTATCTTGAAACACTTGATGAAAATTTTCAAAGAATCCGCCTCTATCAAAAAATTACAGTCAGGTATGGCGAAATTAGAACAAATAAGAAGGAAATCTACTCCTGTTTATAGAAGAACAAAGATAGTCATCGCAAATTGGAAGCAAATCCTCTGACACATGAGGCAAAAGCAGCACTTTGATTGGTTGTTTATGGCAGCTTTAGTCTGATGAGTGTCACGTACTCACTCACTCACTCACTCACTCACTCACTCACTCACTCACTCACTCACTCACTCACTCACTCACTCACTCACTCACCTACTAACCACGTAGTCAGTCTCGACGACTAAGAGGTATCTCTTTGACGTTCGTCTTATCGTTCGCGTGGATGCCGCTATACAGTATCAACAGAGACTCCGTTTCTGAGTGACGCCATTAAAAAGTATTGAACGAAATAATCGCACTTCTTTGCATTTTCATGTTTACTGAATTAAGTGTGCTTGTTGGTTGCCGGTCTCTAATGTCAATATTTCTTTATTTTTCTTTTGTAGGCATTTCCTGTTCTGAAAATGCTTTTCACCCTGAACGTTTTCTTTCTCATTTGTGCACTTCAAGTGAATTGCAAGGTAAGGACTTTAAAACACTTTTTGTCAAAGGTGTCATTTTAATGTGTCATTGTTTAGAAGTTATTCATTTGAACAATACCTTTCCTACACATTTTCCTTCAAGATATGGTATCAATGCGAAAACGATGTCTTTTTGACATACGAAGCGATATCAAAGTTTTACCCCCCAAGTCCGAATTTAATGTTATTTTCCAATTCAGTGCTGTTAGCCGATCATGTACTTAAGGATAAAATTCACCAATGTGGTCTGCGACCGTGTGAAAAAGGAAAAAGTTAAAGATGTTTATCCATTTTTTCAAGAGGATGAGATCTTCTCCTTTTTGATGAATAAATAAGAAAAGACAACAAATATTCGATTTTCTGTTTTCTCTGACATTTGTTTTCGATTTTGGTTCTCTTATTGCAGGTCGAAAAGTATGCTTTGAAAGTTGTTGAGAATGGAACAAACGTCAATGAGGAGGTGGAAGTGGATGTGGACGAACAAACAGAAGTGATTCGTGTACCTAAACACGGCGAGGTGAATGCATTGGAACAATTAAATGCTTTCATTGAGGTAATTTCTGAGTCAATTCAGTGTCAATTACAAATTAATTTCATCTGGCGAAGTTTCTTATAATAAGCAGATAAATATTTAACTAAGTTTGGATATCGTAGGAAAGTTGTACATTCTCTTTTAAGGAGAACCTTTCTCATAAAAGTATCGAGGCTGAGATTGACCAAAATTCTAAGAAAATGTTAAGAGCATGCATTAGAACAACTGTTTTTTTTAATTTTCCCTACTCATTTTTGCATGGAACTCTACGAACAGTAGTCCCCGACATCTTTCTAAAAGTTAAATTTAAAAATGTGGCATTTGAAATGTTTCAGCAAATGTGAACTGTAGGTGAACTCAAAGTCACAATTTGAATTCCTATCGCATCGTGATTATTTCTTTCGTTTAAAATTGCAAATGTTATACAACAAATTTGTAAAGAGCAATTATATTATTCAGAACCTCTCAAAATTAGACGGTTGGTATATAAAGGGTCTTTAAGCCAACTCGTGATATTTAGAAACGGGCATTTTCGCACAGTACATATGACAACGGTGTTACAAACGTATTTGTGAAGTTTGTATGTTGCGTGACACGGCAATCATTAACTTACAAATTCAAATGGAACACTTGAGCTGTTTCGTTTGTAACCAATGAAAATGTAACATGCAAAGAAAAGCCGCACTTTATTTTACGCCTCCTCGCCTTACAATTACCCTAACGGGTCGAGAGCCATTTTGAAAGTCGTCAATCAATCTGCGTTTCTTTATTCTTTCGAGCCAATAACAGATGGGTTGCGTTTATATAGGAATTGGAAAACAAAAATGTTGACGCCACAAAAATTAGGTAATTATGTAACAAAATATTTTCTCGACCACAAACGAGGAAGATCGGTTCATCGCATTGGTAGCCCTTTAGTTCACAACGTTCATCATTAAATTTACAATATTTGCATTTTCAGTTAAGCCGAGGCTTGGTGGTGACGTTTGCTAGTCTGATGTCATCATGCATATAAAGATTATTTGTGATGATGATCTCGAAAACGTTTAAATTATTTTTTGACATATTTTAGTTATTAATTTTAACTTAGGTAGATCAGAAATTTAGATGACTCTTCATTGTCTTCACAGGATTTTTCAGCTCGTCGTGACCCAGAAGATGAAGTTTGTTACGTGTCAAAGATGGACTCATCTTTGCCTTCACCAGGAAAAATGAAGCAAGACATGGATCAGGTAAGTTGAAAAATTCAGTGTTAATAATTTACAACGTGATTTCCGATGTAATTATATCGCAGTTAGTTAATCCAGTATTGTCAGCACAGCTATTCTCCTTTAATTTCTGAAGACTGTCCAATTTGGGATTTCCGAAGATCACCCGAATACTTCCCAGGATTTCCGAAGACTTGTGACAATCTCTGGCGATCTACGAAGATCACCGGATATTTTGGAAGCTTTCCCAAGTTTCGGAAGATTGAGGACCCAGTCTTTTTCTTCAGAGACAGTTACTGTAGTTTACCTTGCAAAGCTGTATTACCTCACGAGCTATATAATTAATAAGTAACAGGACTACATGCTGTCCAATTTGGAAATAATTGGATTCAAAAAATTCTTCTGACAGCCAAATTGGACTTGGCCTGCGGCGACGTCCACTTTTGGCTGTCAGAGGAATTTTTTTCATCCAATTATTTCTAAATTGGACAGCATGTAGTCCTATTACATATACGAATAGGGATGGGTATTTCGCCATTTTTTCACAAGGTTTCTGAGCTCACTGTAGTCGTCCGACCATTTTCCGAGGCGTTCGTGTTGGCATTGTTTACTGCCAGACCATTGCTTAAAATAAGTGAGAAATACCTTTCTCGTGGAAAATGGGAGACATTTCCAGTACAGGCCGCATATACTTTACGGAGACTGGATGCAGTTTTTATAACCTCACTTTTTACTTCAAGGATGTAAATGTTTGCATAACGATGTGTGGGATTAATTACGTGGGCTTATGGAATAATTCTAATAATATTAAAATCGATTGAAAAAGATTATCATGGGGTACGGGATGTGTTCTCTTGTAAAAATAAGAGAAGAAACGGAACGAAGTTTCGGTGTTATGAAATAATTGTTTTAACAATTGTTCCAAGATATATTGTGCATACTTGCCATCTCAAAATCGCAATTCGTCTACCCTGAAACAATTCTGGGCGTTTGATCGATATCGAATAAACCATTTCGTTTATTTTCTTTCTCGCCGAAAAAAAGACTGTATCGACTGTCACTTAAGATATTATATCTAAATTCTCAAAACTTTCCTCCACTTTAAAGACAGCGGGAAAAACTAATAGATCATAGGCGAGAACCAATCAAAACGCGAGAGTAATTTGGATGGGTTATTATGTAATTTGCAACGCTCTTGTAGTTTCCGGGACCGCATTTTCAATTATTTCTTGCATTTCGGAATATTAGTTCTTATAACAGATCTGGCACGAGACAAATTCACGCTTTACGGGTTTCAACTCTTTTTTTCTGTTCATCGTTTCCATGGCAATATCCATTACCCTAAAAACACTTTATACCTATTGTGTGCTACCCTCAATAAATAAAGTTTATTACTAATATTATTGTTATTGTCATTGTCATTGTCATTTTCATCGCCATTGCCATTGTCATTGTTGTTGTCATTGCCATTGCCATTGTCATTTTCATTGCCATTGCCATTGTCATTGTCACTGTCATTGTCATTGTCATTGCCATTGCCATTGTCATTGTCATTGTCATTGCCATTGCCATTGTCATTGTCATTGTCGTTGCCATTGTCATTATCGTTGTCACTGTCATTGTCATTGCCATTGTCGTTGCCGTTGTCGTTGTCGTTGTCGCTGTCGCTGTCGTTGTCGTTGTCATTGTCGTTGTCGTTGTCGTTGTCGTTGCCAGTGCCGTTGTCGTTGTCGTTGTCGTTGTCGTTGCCGTTGCCGTTGCCGTTGTCGTTGTCGTTGTCGGTGTCGTTGTCGTTGTCGTTGTCGTTGTCGTTGTCGTTGTCGTTGTCGTTGTCGTTGTCGTTGTCGTTGTCGTTGTCGTTGTCGTTGTCGTTGTCGTTGTCGTTGTCGGTGTCGTTGTCGTTGTCGTTGTCGTTGTTATTGTTATTGTTATTATTACTAGTTCCAATGACTGGTGCGACCTTCACATTGATCCCATCAGGGAAAGTTTGCTACAAAGCTGACTGATAATGTTACCTGTAATCGAGAAAAAAAAAATCAAAAAACCTTTTGAGAACCCTGAAGTCCATCCTCCCAAGAATAGAAGTACGTAAAACCAATTTTTTTTCAGTTTCACCTGATATGGTAATGGACAACAGAGCCGTAAAGGCTGACACAAAACACCGACAGCAAAACATATATAGCGAAAGAGAGAGAAGGTTAGACCTTATACATAGAGTAGGGTAACCCAGATTAGTTATGGAGGAATAAATTAGTGCCTGCTTAATTCGGCACATGTGATGTTTGTGAATTAACAGCTGACCTGGGATGTCAAATATCCGGAGATAATTAATGTTTCCACTTTATAACATATTTCAGGTCTCAAAGCAATCCCAACCCGATGAAGAAACAACCGAGAATTCTGAGTGGAAAGTGGTGGGTCCTGTAAACAGCACAGTCTTACCTCAGAAGATTTTGGAATTTTGTGGCACCTTTCCAATCTACGAAATCGAAATAGAAGAAAACCCACCGGAAAACACAACACTGCCGGAAGAGTCTGGTAAGACTATTAGTAATTTTCAGAACGCCAAAATACGAATGCACTGTTAGTGCGGTACGGCGTCTAATCCCGTAGGACTTTCATGCCGAAATTGATTTTTTTCGCTGTTTTGCACTTATTTTGGGCCGAACAATAAGAATCCGATGGGGTTCAAATTTTCTGATCCCGTCTTCCAATGTTTCTGGCTACTCTAAGGATTTAATGTGTGCTAATTTATACTAATTAGATGCAAAAAAGTCTTGGGAATATCGTTGCTCTTAGATTCAAGATACAGGGACCAAACGTTATACGAAGCTTACTCTTGATGACGTACGTCGTATGACGCAACTTGGCTACCATAGCAACCAGCGATGACGCCAGGTTTAACTATCTGCTATTTTGGTGGCGGCCATCTTGGATCCGCCATCTTGGATTTTCCAACTCTCATTTTTCTAAAGCAAAACAGTGAATTTTAAATAAACTTTAACTAATGAATGATTTCCGTTATGAGCGATGTCCAGTTAAGTGCAGAACTTTCTTTTATTTTCCTTTTTTGCTAAACACATATAATCTTTGAGTTTCTCATACGAAAATATCATTGACTTTTGTTAGTCCCATAGTAACAACGCAGACGCTTTTCGTCTTCTTTCTGTTATGTATAATACTAATGTACAGTTCCGTTAAACCTGTTCGTGCATAAAATGTGAATGGATTTGTACATGTTTTTACAAAGCATTGACAAAGAGGAGTGCATGGAATTCCGTTCTTGAAACAGCTACAGAGTCCCTTGCAGTCTGACTTGCAGCCGCCTTTGGTAAGCTCAATAACAGCTTAGGGTGCAGGGAGAGACAAGCACATAACGGGCACGTATGCTCCTTAAATTTCGCTCCAGCCGTTCTCTTTAATGAGGGGAAGATCTGGGCAGCTGGTGGTATAGGATTTGCCACGCATGGCTATGAAGTTCGTGCGCTTGATGGTAGCATGTCACGTTCCAAGTTCCTGAGTCAAAAGTGCTCCCATCGAAGTTCAGGAAGGGTGGTAGGTTTCGCTTCTCAGTACACTTGGCAGACAAATTTCTCTAGGTCTTTAACTTGACTTGGCAGTTCTCCGTTGGCTAACTGGCTTTGGATAAGACCCTCACCAAGCTCTCTGAAACAGTCGATCGCGAGATGGTCGTCATCGAGTGCCATGCAAGTTTTCACCCGGGAATTCTTCGTGATACCAACAAACTTCTCTCCCCAGTCGGCTCCGGTGAAGTGGTGCAATCTAATCAGACCTTGACACTTGTGTATTCCAGTCGCTTGGACTCGCTGAGTAACATCAATCTCTCTGTAGTTTGCACCCTTGCCTGTCAAAAATTCAGGCTATTCAGGTTTCCATGACGTCCCCTGGAAACCAAGTTGAGTAGCAGGACTAGTACGTCAGTGTCTGGCGAGGATACACAAATCTCTTGCGGCAAATGCTCATCTAGTGAACACATCACCTGATTAGGGATCAGTAGGTGTTGCGTTCACTAAATGAACGCAACAAAATCAAACTACATTTGATTTTGTTACTGTAAACCATGACCAGCTTGATAGTTGTGTTGCTGGAGACGTGCGCTAATAATCCATTGGCGAACAAAGTGACCAGTCTAAGCTTTTTCATAGCGTCCCATAAGGAGTGCTTAGAAGATTGCAACAGTCAGTCTTCAACAAATGCTTCAAGCCGCTTTTGGCCCTTCTCTGCGTAGCACAGGATATCTTCCTTTCCTTTTTCAGGCACAAGAGCTGACGACAACACACTCTTTAAGGGAGACTCAACTGTAAATGGGTTGCCCTCGCAGTGCAGCTCTATCGACTGGCGGAGTTTCATGGCGTTTTTTCGCGTTCTTACAGCAATATCCCAAGAGAGCTGATAGTGCTCGTTCCGCTCAGAAGCCTCGGACACTTTAGGAAAGCGTTTTATCGCTTTACCACACGGTAGAGATGCAGTGACGTGACAAGAAGGTGATCTAGGGCGGCTTCGTCTTGACTTAACCCGAACATACCTCCGTGGCGCTTTAATACTATGATCTCCTGTTCTAGCGTCTGGTCTGTGAACAACCTCGTGAACGGGATCTCTGACAAAGCTAGAACAAAATCCTCGGACTTCAATGTCTCATATTTCATAAGGTTCTCATGCTCGAGTGCGTTCATCTGCGCGAGGTGGACTGGCATTAGCCGAGCGCAGTTGAGGAGATCGTGCGCGAAGAAGTACTTTATCAGGCATTCCATTGTTTTCAGGTAGCCTTCCCAGTGCCCAGAGCGGCAAGCATGGATGAGCTGTAACAGGTTGTGCAATTACTTGAGGTACTCTATAATAAATTGCGAAAGATTTCAAGTCCTTGTTCTTCACGGTCTTGTGGTTTGACCTTTTCAGAGTACCAGGACTGGATGTCATCATAGATGTTAACCATTCCTGGACTACGCTCGTGGAGAGCCTCTTTAAGGGATACGAAGATACGAATAGAGTGTTTCACTTTATTCAGATGTTCACCATTCTCTGCGTTAGCCTTGCCTAAATAATTTCCATTACAAACTTGTCATCGGGAGGATAAAACTAAGCTTTATTATGCACATCACTGTGCTTCCTGCACTCACGATTTCGATTTGGCACATGTGAAATGCCACGTCTAAATCAAATGCCGCATGTTCTTAATTCGAAGCGACTCAAATTGGTATTTGATTCGGCGCATATGAAATTCGACGTCTAAACCAGGCCTAAGTAAAAAAAAAAAAAAAGACCAGACGTAAAAATCCAAACTCTAGGCGTGTTTTGCAATTTTAAGCCCTGAAAAGAAACTCGTCAGTTCGAGCAGCACATGTTATCATTCGTTACTTAGGGTGCGTTTCTTTGTTAAGATCATTCCCCAGTATTGCACTACGCATACCTACTGCGCATAATTTTAAACGTGATTAGCCCGCGCGCATTAAAAAATGGCGGCTTTTTCTTTACGGCTGGACCTCGCCATATACGTAAATCGTCATGTCCTCGAAAACGAGTACGGTGACCTATCATTTTTTCTGTTGTTTTGAATTGAGTAATAAATTTCTGTGTGTAAAACAAATATGAACCAATTCTCAGTGTAGAACAAGAAACAATCGTCTGAAACGTGAATTTAGCAAGCAATTGTGACTATAATCATGGTGCTATTATAAGGATTTATTGGGTACAAACAAGGTGCTGTTGCTCCTAAACGAACAAGGGGACCCCTCATTTTTATTTCAAAATTTAAGTTCCTATAATATAGACAATCAATAGACAAAGTTTGACAAAAATCTCAGTGCAGGTTCTATTTCAGTGGAATGACCTTAAGAAAATCCAAGATTGGACTGTTCAATCCGAAAACGTATTTTGCGTTTCTTTACTAAACAGATCAATCCGAGATCACTCAGATCTAGGCTCTTACCGATAGTGCTAGCACTTTTTTTTGGCATTATTTGGCTTCGCGAGCATTTTTTTTTTTACATTTTATCCCAAAAAGCACTGCTAGCACTATTTTGGATTTTCGACTGATTATTTGTATAATTTTGTGTTAAAAAGCTCAATCTGACTTTATTTATGGCGTCCAAAGCCTCCCAGATGCATTTTGCCCTCATTTTAGTCAAAGGAGCCGAGGAAGCCTGGGGAATAGGTTTGATAGGTCAGCGGTTGCCTTCTAGAAACCCAGTCCATCACACTCGGTCCAAGATTGCGTCATCCACGTTGTCATCGAGGAACAATGGAAGTCAGCCAGAATGGACCAATGGAAAAAAAAAGCATTGATCGTTACATTTTGTTGTTGAAAAATGTAACTGAAAATCTGAAAAATGTAATAATCTATGTTTAAAAAAATCGGAAAAAAGTGAGCATTTTTATGTAACCCACGAGCACTTTTTAAAAAAATTAGCATTATTTTGCACTTTTTTGGCAAAAAACAAGCACTGCTTTAAGCATTTAATGCTTTTTTTACGAGCACTATCGGTAAGAGCCTACTCAGGTCAAGGTGCATCAAAGGAGCCGAAAAATCCTTGCCCAGAGTGGATTCTTCGGTCCTTGATCCGAGAGATCTTGGATTAATCTGTTTAGAAAAGAAACGCAAAATCCGTTTCCGGATTTAAGAATCCAATTTTGGATTTTCTCAAAGAAACGCACCCTAAAAGTTTATTAAAAATGCACTGTTTTACTTTAGAAGTTCGAGAGTTCGAAATTCCAAGATGGCGGATCCAAGATGGCCGCCACCAAAACAGTAGGTAGTTAATCCTGAGGTCATCGCTGGTTGCCATGGTAACCAATCTAAGTCATACGACGAACGTCAAGAGGAAGCTCCGTGTAAAGTTTGGTCCCTGTAACTTGAATCTAAGAGCAAAGACATTCGCAAAACCCATTTTTGCATCTAATTAGCATAAATTAGCATACATTTAGTTCTTGAGTAGCCAGAAACATGGGAAGACGGAATCGGAAAATTTGAACCCCATCGGATTCTTATTATTCGACCCAACATTAGAGCAAAATAGCGAAAAATTCCGCACACGGACCGCACTATGTTTGCTTGCGATTAGTTTAGCTCATGTTTGCTTGCAGCATTATATTGTATTTGGCCCTTTCCAACGGATAAAAGCTACCGCAAACAAAAATGAATGATACCAACCACAAGCAAACTGTTCATTCAGCGTTAGGCGTTCTGTATTCTGCGTTCGGCGATCTGAAAAATACCCCTGCCGGCCTAAGGACTCATCCTAGTTACGCCGGGGAATTTTGAAAACGCAACAATTATCGGTCCGGTTGGATTTGTGTTTGAGGAAAATTATGGCAATGAAATCACATGATTATCTCGACGTCATCGTTTTCAAAAAGCTCTGTTTTCAAAATATTTAACGTCCCCACTAAATCGCAAAGCCGGTGTTTTCATGTTCTTCAGGTTTGAAGAGGGCTTTCATAAGTTCCGTTTTCTTGACCGATCAGTGTGGACGCTAGGCCTTACCGTAGAAATAAAGCTACGTTTTCAAATTTCTCGGGCGTAGTGTGGACATGGTGTAAGAGATAAAAACTTCAGTAACCAATGACGTCAGCAAAGATTTCTTTTACCTACCCTTGTATGGATGGTTTATCATTCAGTTGGAAATAATAAATACCGTTTTAGTTACGGGTGAATTCTCTCAATAGATTTGACAGAAAATGTAATTTGCGTACAATTTTGTATTAGAAAGGATCGAAATTAAACACACACACACACACACAAAAAATACACGCAATAATTACCTTCTCTAGTTATCAGGAGCCATTTCAGGCCGATTACGGCTTCTACTAATACTAATGTTGTCCGAAGTTTGGTATAACATTCAAACGATTATTTGAATAAAAACTTTATCTATTTTTCTCTATGTTTGTCATATTTTGTAACCGCCGTCACTTCTGAAGATGTATGTTCTAACATACGAAACGTCAAGGTTAATATACCATGCGAAACCTGTTTGTTATGCTTGTAACTGCTGTTTGTTTCCTCTTTCTCCTGAAATTGAAATGACCGAAAAACAAGAATTTTTTTTTTTCAGGCGAGACGCGGAGCAAGCGGTCCAGCGGATACAATTTTTGCTCGTATAGCGACCAAAGGAGGCGGGACTCCTGTCGTTCCTACAGCCTAAATTATCAATGGAACCACCGAAGATATTGTTACTATATTTACGTTACAAGATGTTATTCTACAGGCTGGTTTTGGCGCCGTCGGCGTGTATGTAAATGTTATCGAGTTTGTAAATGCATTCGCATTAGAACTACCATTCCCTGCTGTTCTGTGACTTGTCATTTTGATTATACTAATGATAAGAACATCCCAATAAAATAATCTGATTCCTCTCTCCTACCCCATGACTCCCATTCAATGTTGTACAATACAAGACAAGCAGTGCTCATAGAAGTGACCTCTACAATTGTAAATCTTCAACGTTAAATGGAGCTGAGGGAGAAAAGAAAGTGTTATTTGCTTAACAACAGCCTCCTAGAGCATCCGGTTTTTTCGGCTCTTGTAGAGAGGCGGATGCTCTCGCAGGCTAGTTTAAAACGCGACGCTTTACTAGATTTTTTCACTTTGTTTAGATAACGAAAAGCACCAAACAGTTTTTTGTAATAGCCTGTACGAAATGGGCCAAACCTCTCTGGTGATGGTTAAGGACTAGAGTTTCCCCTCTACTTAAGTTGATCTTAGAGTGCAAATAGGATGCATTAAATAATTTCACTTGCTGTAGAAATCAATTTTGAGGGTCAATAAATGTTACAATTTTGTTTAAGTTACTTGTCATTGTTGGTATTAATTCACTCGTGCAAAACAAATTAAAGCAAGTCCCTTTTTCGAGACTGAATATTTGCTCGGAGATAAATGTAAAAAGAGATTTTAAATTGGCTTTCTAATATTAAAGAGAAACAATTTTGTTTGCAGCGATGCTGCATTGAATAATACACATACACATGGCATAGAATAAGGTCCTTTCTTGTAGAAACGGCAGCTTCAAAAGCGCAGGATTAAACATGATAATGTGAGCCAGATAGTAAATTCTGGCAATTGCAAGAGGTAAGACACAAATTTGAAGACAGCAACACATGACAAAGTATAATTAAGGTAACGAAATCCACCAATGTGGCCGGGTTCTATTCCGGCTCGGTGCCGTATCAGGGTGCAGTTTGTCGTTGGTTATCGCCTTGCTCCGAGGGTTTTACTCCGGGTTCTCCCGTTTTTCTCTCTCCACAAAAACTTACACTCCAAATTCCAATTCGACCAGAATAGAGGACTTTCATGAAAACCAGCTAAGGCTGATGTGGCTTCCTCTCTAAATATTGTAATTTATTTATTTATGAGCGTGTCCACGAGAAAACCAGGCAGAGCCAGGCAGAAGGTGATACAGCTCAAATCCCCGCTTTCGCTCAAACTTGGCACAAATGTTGGGTTTGGTGAGTGAATGACTGTGGCAAAAAAAAGCAGGTCAAAATATTTTATTCCCTTCAAGTTAGGGGGATCCCCTGCAAAAATGGCCATTTGATACTAGTTTATGCATATTTAATTAGCCATATTTGGTTTAGTATTTCTACAACAAGAAAAACCATGCCAAAATGAAATTGACTGGATCATGTGTGCAACTATCAGTCTAAAAGCACAGATATTCATTTCAACTGAACAATTTGATTTCTGTCCGTGACTTCATCTTAAGTAAGGTGCATATTTCGTAGTGTTGTGAATAGCCTTTAATTGATGGCAAACATCTGCAATGGGCAAAACCAAATACACGTTATTCTAACATGGATAGTGAGAGCAGTCGATAAAGTTCTCAAAAAAAGCCATAAAATTGTTATGGACGTCAATATCTTTTCTGTGCTGGCGTTTTGTTTCCATATAACTTTACGATTTATGGCCACTTCATAACATTCACTAAAACACAAAAGCCATTTCTCTGTCTTAACCTAACTCGAAATCAACAAGAAAAAACTAGCTAAGCATTTTCTTATCGATTACGAGTAAAAAACTCGGCGAGAAGAAGCACTTGAGACACTTCTCTCAAATATTTTTTGAGCTACATCTTCAGGCATATCGATATCAATACTGCAGCAGAAGATTCAACTAAATAAATAAATAAATAAATAAATAAATAAATATTCTGCTGCAGTATTTGCATCGATTTGCCTCAAGATATTATATGTTTTTTTAGTATATACCACACAAGTAAATAGTGCTTTTCGCACGCTCTGATTGGTTAACTCGGAGGTGATTAACAAGTACTATTCACCTCCACTTCGGTGAATAATTGTTAGTTATTTCTTTATTTCTTTATTTCTTTATATCTTTATATCTTTATATCTTTATTTCTTTATTTCTTTATTTCTTTATTTCTTTATTTCTTTATTTCTTTATTTCTTTATTTCTTTATTTCTTTATTTCTTTATTTCTTTATTTCTTTATTTCTTTATTTCTTTATTTCTTTATTTCTTTATTTCTTTATTTCTTTATTTCTTTATTTCTTTATTTCTTTATTTCTTTATTTCTTTATTTCTTTATTTCTTTATTTCTTTTTTTCTCTAGTTTTAAATTAGTTAGTTAGTTAATTTATAGCAAATAAATCTAATAAAAAAAACCCCACTTTCTTCTATGTTTCTTCACCCTTACTTTAGTAGGTTTTAATCGTCTAACTGGTCATTAAAGTAGTCCACAAAATAAACAAATGTCATGAAAGACAGTTCTGAAGAATTGAAGCTGTTAACCCCAACACTGAGCTAAACTCCTTTATTTTCTTTCGCTTATTTGTTTATAACATTTCAGTTTTCTCAGTTGGTTATGTACTCATTTAGCAAACCCAATTTGCGCTGCGATTCTAATTGGACAGCCGTGTACGCGTCATCGGTCATCATTAAATGTGATCACAAACTTTAACGGAGAGAGCGTATTTGATCTTGGCAAACTTTATGCATATCACAGATACCCTTCCCTAGCTAGCAGAATTAATATATATATGTTATTTGCCGGCTGTGAGGTCCGTGTAGTTAAAAACTGTGACCGTTTTTGTTTATTTTTTTTTCCTGCGATAAATTGGTTTTACAGATTACAAATGGGTTTGTTTACGCAACTTTTTCATTGGCTTTCGCGCCGTCTACTAACGATTCGTAAAAAACTCTTAGCAACGAGCGAGTAACTCAGATAGTAGACAAAGAAACATGTATTAAAAAACAGATTTTTTTCGAACTGCTTTATGTTAGTTGCATTTATTTCACCAGTTAAGTTCTCCAAAAATGCTTTTGCGGTGCGAAATTTCGTGCGAAGTTTGAAGTTTTACTACAAAAACAATTTCTGTCAGTCGTTGCTTTTAAAATCACCTGAAATCAGACTTTTCTACCGTAAATTGAACAGCAGAAAGCGAGGAAATTCGTTAAGTGTATTCCACAGAAATTCTCCTAAATACCGCAACGATCAGAGAGGTAAACTCGACTCAAATCGACTGAAATTTTACGGCGAGAGAAACACAGGATTACGCGCCATTACAGCGCCAAGCTACAAACAACCAAGCAAACTCTCTTAACTTCAAAATAGGCAATTGAATTTACTTACAGTAACTTTCCTTGTCATTTTAAAGTGAACAGAGATAAACTTGCGTTGACTAATCGTCGATGGATGTGTAAAAAAGGCAAAAGATTGACGATTACCGCTAACTTTTAGGAGCGAAATTTAGGCAGCAGGAAAAAAATCCGGCCCGTGGGCCGGTATCGCAAAAAGCTGGACCGGTCACGTGAGTATGATTAGCCAATCATATTCGAGGATTTAGGATTCCGGCCCGCTCAGATGCTTGAGAAAAAAATAAATTCAGAAATCGCTTTGAAGTACAAACGTTTATGACGGAACGGTCACGTACGAGACGATCATCAGTCCGTGTGTAGGGTGGTCGGTAGGTTTGAGAATTCATTCAACTTGGAGCGACTCTGCTTCTAACAGGCTGAATAGAATACGTTTTTCGTCAGGACATTATATTTTGGTTATAATTTAGATTTCTTGTTTGGAAAAGTAACTTGTCTGCAATTAGGATACCGCGCTAGACAAACACAAATTTAAGTGAGAGGGATTCCCTTGAATGAGTTAACTCGTTTAATGATATAATGCACCATCTGATGGTGTAATCAGTACCAATCACCTTTAGCTCTCAGATGTACTTTTGTCAGATACAAATATCCAAACGATCATTTTATACATGGCGACTTCTTCCTGAGGGAATTGCAAAAAAAAACCGGCAAAGTTTTGAAAAAAAAAAAATAAATAAACAACCGCTGTTCATCCTCAGCAAAAACTGAAAGAACTAGATGCTCTAAGAGCGTTTACTCGGGCTTCGTACCGCAATATCAAACAAGTAAGCTGATTGAACGTACTCAATAAAAACAAATAAAACAATTAGGATATTTTAACAAAAGAATTACGCTTAGATATTTAATATTCAAGTTGCTTCGTCGACTCTCCTCTTTATTCAATTGCACGTTGTTTGCCTCATCTTCAAAGTTCTGCTTATGACGATTCTTGATTTTTTCAAGATCTGAGGTGTTCGTCTATGCATCATAGTTTGTTTTTAAGTCAGTAGTCACAGGTTTTTGCCAGTGTTTTCGTAGTTTGAACTCGTACATGGCTCATTTGTTATCTCGTGAGAATGAGCATGCACTTTGCTTATTTGGCAGGCTTTCAAGCAATATAATTCGTGGGCCGACCCGTTCCAAATTAAAACGATTGAAATTTTTTCCAAAACTTTCTTCACAAAACACGAAGAACGAGCACACGATAAAACAGGTAATCAAGAGAGGCCCCTCTCCCTTCTGTGACATTTCGTGGCTTTTGTACAAATTAACAATGAACGGAGACCACGTAAACACACTATATATGGTAAAACCACTTATGCCGAGTGCTTGCGGTTAGTTACATCCCTGTTCGCTTGCGGTTAGTTCCACTCGGGTTTGCTTGCGGTTAGCTTTTATTTTGTGATCTTAGGCTTGCAGTATTGATAGTTACAAAACTCAATCTTCTTCAGCTGATGCTTTGGTGGTGTAGTGGTCAATTAAAGGCCTTCTGAATCAAGTGACCGGGGTCCGACTCCTGGTTTTCGCATGTTGAGATTTCTCTCAATATGAGAGCTCCGGCGGCCCCAAGGGCCGCCAAGCGGAGCCCCATATTCATATAGGAAGAGGAAACACATGAATGGATTTTCTCATGGTTATTATGGCTAGCGGTATTGATCGTGGGCGCTTGTAAAGAACTGGGCTGGCTTCGGTTCAGCCCAAAATACTCAACTCCTTGAGGGGTTTTTTCGCAAGGACAGCATTGTTAGCTGAAGTGCATAGAGAAGCACGAGGCGCAGCCGAGTGCTTCTCGCACTTCTCGAGTGTTCTTAAAAATTCCCAAGTGCTTATATAACTCAACAATGCACGAAGGGCAAGGTTTTTTTATTTCTTTTATAAAATGTAAACCACCACATTCACATAAAGACATATTAAACAAGAAAAGGATTGCGAATTTTAATTAATCAAAATAAGTATTCTCCTTACATGTACATGCTTTCTTTTTATTGGCTTAAATGCTGAATGAAAAGTAAAACCGTTCCCTTTGTGGCAAGAAACAAACGTTTTCTAAAAAAAGTCAGAACGGTTCTAAAGAAATTATTACAGCAAAAAGAATCTTCGAAAGCTGAAGCAGTTCCCCAGTTCACTGACTTTTGCTCTGAGGAGGATAAAGATTGATTTGCATTGAACCGATTGTGCAAGAATTGAACATGCCGCCAAGCATTTCGCTGTGGATCGTTGTGGTGGATGATCGGCTGTGCGTTTCAACCACTCTGCCTGATACTTCTGCTGCTTTTGGCTGACTAAAAGGCTCATCGCATTGTGGAGATTTCTGTTTTGTCTGGTCGGCCCCTTGTAGAGCAGTAGACAAGACATCACTACATTTCCTGAGCTGGATAGACGACGGACGAGAATTGTAATGCTGGAGACTATTCGGGTTTCTGTGTCCCGAAATGTGGCAGATGTGGCGATCTGACAAACCGGCTTGAGACCACAAGGTTATCGCTGTCGCCCGAACACAGTGATTTGTGTAAACTTTGGAAAGCTTGGCCTTTGTACTTATTTCTTTCATCATGTTTCCAAGAGTGTTGACACCAAGCGGGCGGTTTTCGTACCAGATTTCGGGTGTGATGGCGGATTCATTCCAGTCGCGTCGAGGTTGCTGAAATAAGGCTTCGCATTTCGGATTCAGCTTGGAGATATACAAGCTCAGCGCTCGGTAGCCGTCGTTCTCACTCTCTGTTTCGTACATACGAGCCGTCTTCTCAAAGCTGGATCGGTCTTGAAGTCCACCGGGATGGTTTTTGGTGGTCTCTTCGTGGGTCATAGTAACGTAGCGCTTGCCTTGCTCGTCTACTTCAAATGCAAAACTCGTCGGCTTCAAATTTCTCTGCCCTTCACGACCTCTTCTACACCAGTAGAGAACAACATGGAACCACACGTTTCTCAGCAAAGACCATGGATTTGCAAGGCTTAATACTGGACCAGCTTTCAATTTCTGCAAGTCGTCAACTGGCATGGCCTCTTTGTGCTGCACATTTTCCTTCCCTTGCTGTTTCAGGCTCTTAATTTTGGCGTTCAGCATACGGTTGGAATTTGAAAACGTTGAAGAATTTAGCTTCAAACTTCTGTTATAAGGTGGGTTGTTCAAATGCCTCTCTATTGCATTTCTGAACGTAATTAAGGACGACTTGCTGTACTCTTCACCCGTTTTGCTTCGTGCTTCTGTATAAAACTGCGACAGACTGTTGTCAAGTTGTTCGTCGCTCATTTCCTCTAGTTTTGGCAGCACAGGAACTTTTTGTGCACCCCATTCTAGGAAAAGAAAACATTTTTTCCAACTCAGCCTTTAAGTGTTGCAAGCGTATTTCGAGTGGTTAACTGTTAAATGATATACGCAACAGCTGCTAGAAAACATTTAATTGTATAAACAAGTGAAATGTTGCTTTTTGTTGACAAAGATGTAGATAAGCCAGTATAACTCATTATTTAGGAAGCATTGTAATATGCTTTTTTCGTCATTCTGCCTTTTAAATTAAAACAGGTTTTAAGTTTTAGTGTTTGAGATGTGTATTGGATTGTAGTCATGTTTACGTAAATTCATACCTTTGAAAGCGTTTACTGCCCAATTTGTCGAGCTCTTCGTAGACTTTGCTTGCGTTTCCACCAAAAGCCGGTTTCTCTCCGCTTCTGTCAGTTCTGCAAACCGTTTTTTCTTTGGAACAGGTGCCTCATTTTGAGACTCCTTAACGCTGCTACTTTTCTCGGCGTTCAGGAATTCGAACCCGAGTTGAAACCGTGGAAATTCTTCAGCCATAATGGCGGACGGACTAGCTGATTCTCAAATTTTGTCCAGGGCAAAATTTTCGTGACGTAGCTTGCGTGCATATGTTGAGTTATAATGCACGCGCGTGACGTAAGCAGAGTGCTTTATGGAGCTATAATGAACTCGAACTGACCAATCACAGCGCGCGCAATTACTCGAACATTTTATAATAATAAATAAGTTAATCAATCACACGACATTCATGGAAAGCAGGCACTTCGTTATTGTTTTTATTTTTGTTGTCATTAAATTTAATTAGTAGTAGATTAGTATCTTAACAATATAATTAATGCAAATTTTAGTATTTACTTTAAGTCTTGATGTTTTACCCGTGTATAAATAAAGTTAAATAAATAAATAAATAAATAAATAAATAAATAAATAAATGTGGCCTGTCTTTCTGAATTAGTCTTTTACAGATGCTCTAATACTTTATTACTCATGCAGTGAGGCCTAGGTTTAAATTTCGGCTCCGTTTTTGTGTGGGATTTCCCACACTTTGTCAAAGCCAGCAAAATTTAATTATTTATTTATTTATTTGTCCACGAGAGCAAAGCGTTTGTCACGTGGTTTCTACTTGGCGTGTACACTGGGTTCCATTAGCAAAAGGTTGAGTATTTTATAAACTATTGTGATAAAAACTTAAGTAAAAAGTGTGCCACAAAAACAAACAAACTTAAGCTAGTTCATTATTTGATGACACTGTTGTTACAAATTGTTGCAAGTCTTCTATTTTCTGAATAATAATTAATTAAATTATATTTTGCCCTTCTCAGAATAACAAGAAAACAGAAGAAATGGAAGGTAAGCAAGTTCTAATGTCTGTCTGTCTATATGTATGTCTGTCTGTTTGTAAACAATAATTATCTGCTACAAACACAACATATGCCGTAGTAACACATACAAATACGAGCAATTTTTATTAAAATGAATTTCCCCAAATGATATGTTCTCATCCAAAACTACCTTTTGTCCTTTTCACAGATATTGCTACCCCAACTGTACCAGGAAAAATGATATGCTATATACATGGTCTATCCTCAGTAAAAAATGCAAACAACTCTGACAAGAAGTACTTCAACTGCACCCTACAATGTAAAGATAGAGTTCGTCGAGCTGTATGTTTCTCACAGCAGAAGCACCGTGAAATCAAAACGTTTTAAAACACAAAATGTGCAGTGAAGATTTTGCATTATACAATATCCAAAACTGATGACATAATATTGAACCACCAAACCAAGATAATCCAAAACGAAGAAACCACAGGATTCAACCACTCTGATGATCTGATACCCAGTGGCATGGTGACCAGCATTTCCGCACTAAATAATGTAGCCTCTGAGCAACTCATCAGCATCAAAGCACAAGTGGTGAACATTTCAGCTGTCAAAGTAGCGAAAACTCAATATCAAGGAACACTAAAGAAGCAAGAAGTTTTAATACGACACACTACAAGTTCCATTAAAGTCATTCTCTGAGAATCCTACACCGAAACCCTCGTGCTAAATTCAACTTATGGTTTCAAAAACCTTAAAGTAACTAGACGCTTTGCTGCATGTACCCAGGCAGTCGTTATACTGAGAACCACTAGCTATATTGCAATTGAGCTAAATGTTCTGCTATGAAGTTGTACGAAATTCAATCGAATTGATGTGCTTAAGCTATTCTGCTTTTGATTGCATTTCTTGGAATCGATTAATAGTTTATTACTCGTTTGCAGGCCTTTAGGGCGTGAAATGAGTCAAGGTCTTTATATCAGCCTATAAACGTTTCAGTCTATTTTCCTTAGCCTTTGTCGCTGTTATTTGCGTTTCTCGAGCAAGCGGCGAGACATTTTGAATTTCATAGTTATGACGGTGCGTGACATAGACCTACGAACGCGTTTGTCGAAATCATATACTTATCTCGTGATTTTTAGCCATTCAGAAGTTAAAGTAACAGGAAAAGTGATTATGTAAATGCTTGTTTGTTCAGTACAGATAATCAGTCGCCTAGATAGCCAAAATAAGTTCCAGATGTTTACACTATTTTCCGGCCGCAATG
This sequence comes from Orbicella faveolata, assembly GCF_042242905.1. Classification (NCBI taxonomy): domain Eukaryota; kingdom Metazoa; phylum Cnidaria; class Anthozoa; order Scleractinia; family Merulinidae; genus Orbicella; species Orbicella faveolata. The sequence continues at coordinate 1,525,889 of NW_028301578.1, read as the reverse complement.
TTGGCGTACCGCGGAGGTACACCAACATGGCGGCTCCATACTGGTCTCTGTAAATTTGTGCAAAATATTTCGACGAATATCTGAGCTTGGGAAAACGCACAGACTTAAAATTAGAGGAGTGTCATCTTTATTAACCTCCTATAACATCACAATTTCTTGATTTTATCCACTAAATGGTTTTCGAATAACTTCTTTATTGCGTCAGGATTGCGTGACAGTGCAAGCCAAGAATTGTTTTGCTGGGGTTAACATACATTAGTTTCTTTCAGCTTAAATGTACAATAATTCGCTACATGAGCTTCACTCTTGTAAAGACATAACTCTGTTACAAGAAAATAACGAGAGAATATCGTTTAGTTCGAGATTTTATCTTTATTATACTTTGCGAAGTTTCTCAGAGCATTTTACTTAGGTGTACTCGAACAGATACATTCGTAAACAAATTAGCTAACCTTTCTGCTCTTGTTGCTCAGACGTTCTTGAGTTCGTGTTGGGATTCTGCTTGGTTCACGATTACGTCTAAAAATACGATGATGCTTCTGAAGATGCTTTTTATCAAGTTGAAGAGTTGATAGCTCCCTTTGATGGCTCCTTTAGTATAACATGATTCTTGATAAATTCACTCAAAATGTTCGCTCGTAAATTGATCTCTCATAAGGCTTGCAGACCGACCCGTTCGGAAAACGCTTAACGTCCTTTAATGTTGGTCTACCTTGAACGCTGTGTTCGTTTGTATGTGATTTCATCGCCCTAGAAATCATGGAATACGTGTTAACTTTTCACGACGACAACTTTTGTAAATTCCATGTGCTATACGCATGCTCAGGTGACGCATGCACTTTAGAGACCAGACGGCGATTTGTGACTGAACGCATTCTCGTCCCCAGTGCTACTCGTCTTAAAATGTCGTTGACGAGTAGCTCTGGATGCATCCAAAAATTCGAATTTTTTCATTGGCTGACAAAAAATGAATGCGCAGCAGAAGTGAAAATTACAAAGCTCTACGCATTCCATTTTACTTCCGGCCCGAATGGCGGCACCTTCGCTCAGTTGACACAGGCGCGCTTTACGAAAAAAAAGCAAAACAAATGGTGACCATTCCCGATCGATCCGAAGGAATCGTAAAAGTTTCCACATAACCAAAGAAGTACATCGCCTGCAACGATGTAATTCTCGATCGTAATCATCGTCCTTTGTTGTAGCAACGGAGAAGGTGGGAAGAAACGTTTAAAACTCTGAGAATCAACCAGCTAATACAACAATTACTTTGTCGCTGACCATACCCCAAGAAATCATAAAATTAAATTCGAACCGGCAGTGGGTTTCAAAAAACGTTTTTCTTCCTTTATGAAAAGCTTGAAAGGAAACTTAGAGCCTGGTGAAAAGACGAAGAAATATCACTGTTGCTGAGCAAATGTGGCACTGGAAATCCGAAGGTGAGTTTTCTATCTCTGAAAGATCAAGCAGATCAGATTCTAGCAGTCCAAAATGTATTGAATGATATTAAATTGCCCAAATGAGTCATAGGTCCGTGTTATAATACTCTGCTATGTACTTGGATGATGTAGCAAATGGTCTGAACATTAAATTTGGTTTGTTTCTTCCACAGATTGTTATGTATGTATCTGTTACTACGTGTACCTGTTACGAAGCTTCTGCTGTTAGAGATATATATAATATCTGTTTTTTAGCTCCCTCTCCCTCCCCCCCCCCCCCCCCAAAAAAAAAACACGAACAAACCTTTTGTGGTCAGGAAAGAGTTTAGTTTGCTTTAGAGCCTCCACCCAAATTTTTTTTTTTTAATAATTTACTTGTGGAAATGATGAGTAAAGGGAAATAACCATAGATAACCATAGCTGAAATTTGAGGCCCTTTCCTCTCTCTCCACTTTAGTTAGGAAGCAACTCCAATTAGCAAAACTTTATTCCTTCACAATAACATTAATCAGTAAATAACAATAATTTATCATCAATTCAAATAACTGTGAACAAATATGGAGGCAATAATTATTATTTATATAACTGATGAAAGAATTATCAGACTAGTGGGTTTCCAAATGTAATGTGGAAACTCTACTAAAAACAAATCAAACATTATAGGTGTACAGAGTTACATTAATATCCCCGTAAGAAAAATATCATAATCTTTTGGTTAGCCTTTGAAAGATTATTTATTTCCTGCCATTATTTACTATTCTTTGTTAATTTTCAGACCATAATAGTGCGACACAAATTCTTCGAAGGATAACAATATATGGATAATTCAAATAGGAATGTTGCTCTTGCAGTTCAATAAATAATACTGAAAAAAAGGAGATGGAGATAGAACCATCGTTAATTGTAAAGCTATGTGGTTGATGTTCCGATCAACCACAAGAAGTAGAAAGTATGCATTTGAGATTTGTTGTTGTACATGGTCGAATAACAGGCTGAAGAGCCTTATTATTAGCATGAAGTAACACGAATATTGCGTTATTTCCCATTCATTTTGTTCATCCAGTTTCCTAAAAAAAAATCTTCCATAATGTGCACTGTGGCACACCAATATGAATCACTCTCTTCACACCAGGCACCTCTACATGTATACCAATGCCAAATACTAATTTTATAGTTACATCATTTTGGCTGTTTTATATTTTTGGTGCAGTCGAACCTCGATTATCCGTACCTTGATTATCCGGATTTCTCGATTATCCGGACTTTTTCTCTAGTCCCAATTTTGTCATGAATATTTATTAGTCATGATCAAGATCCGTAGCAATATTCTTTTTAAAACCATAACATTGAAAAGTGCAGTCAAAAGCGAGTTTGTTTTGCTTTTAAATGGCAAAAGCAGTGCTTGCACGCTTCGTAACTAATGAAGAACACTCGAATGAGTTCAGATTGGCTCAGAGTTGAGTGGTTCAAGATGTACAGTAGACCATATTGTTTTCCAAGCGATTTGTAAAAGTGTTTTTTCACGATTAACTGTTGCTTTATTTAAACAGTTTTGTTCTTCATTAATATTCAGATTATCGATTATCCGGACCCTCGATTACCTGGACTATTTCGTCTAGTCCCAATGACTCCGGATAGTCGAGGTTCGACTGTAACACCATGTACTCATATGGGAATACTGAAATAAATTGTTGTTATTGTTGCTGTTGAAAGCACCCAAAAGATTAAGCTTTATATAAGCTGATTGAAAGGTATAAAATGAACAAAAAAAATTATATCAACAAAAGCAGTGGGGGTTGGGGAGAAAATGGTGGGAATAGCCCTATATCTAGTTTTGTGATGTCTCCAGTCACAGAAGCTCAGGTGACCAGGCTTTTCTCAAGCCTGAATGTACAAAAATCATCATTAGATGTTCCAAATAAGCTAATTAAAACTGCTGCAGAGCCATTATGGAAGCCCCCAGCAGACATATATAACCACTCAATAACACCTGGCATACGACTTTTATTTATTTTTTCACTGCGTTTACCTTAACATGGTAGTAACGACTTTAAAAGCCAATTTCTACCCTATACCCCGGTTACCACACACATACTTTTTTTTTTCTTTCCATAGCCATATGCAAAATAGATTTCTCTTCTCATATTTATTTAATTATAATACTCATGTAAATTAATTCTGTAAATAATGCACAATAAAAGTTGATTGATTGATTTAATTTGACAGTTAAATGATTGTGTAAGACCCTTTTTTGTAAAGAAAAAAAATAGAACAGAATGGGGTGACTTGAAAAAATGAGGGCACGATAGATCATATGAAAGTGAGCACCTTTATTACATTCCTTGCAAGGAAAGATGAGCAAAACTACAGTACAACAAAACTTTGCCGAGTTCAACAGATTTTTATCCTGCTGCAGCTTAGAAACCTATGTAAATAACCAGGAGGTAAAAAGTTCTTACCATTAAAAGATTCTCCCTTTATCTATCAGCACGGCGTATATTTAAATCCTCTGGTCAGTGATGCAATTTCCACGGCTGATTTCCACAAACGCTTCCGTGTGTCCATAAACAAATTTCACCGTGTCATCGATAGACGTAATACATGTGGTATCCTGATTACTTTGCTTGAAAGCTTTAACAATTGCATCTCGCTCTTTAAACTTCTCCTTTTTACCGAATATGAAGAGAAGAAACAACAAGAACACAGCTATCGATCCCTGAATTTTTCTAGACGGTCCACCACAAAATGCGCAGCGAAACCCGTTGGTAAAATATTAGACAAGCTTGCAATTGTGTTTGAAGCAGCGACGGCATTTAAGGCCGCTTTCTACTCTCTTTTTAACTTTAAATCACCTATTTAAACTTCAGCGAAGTGAAAACACATGTCAATGTTCCGATCTGTTTACATCTGGAGAGTACACTCTATTCCTCTCTCCCCTCCCTCAGGATTAGTTTCTGAGCATGAGCAGATATGCAGGCCAAAATTACGCATGCGTTACCGGATGTCCGTGAATTACGGACATTCGGTAATGGCTGCTACCAGAGCCCTCCGTTTCTCCGACCACGTGACCAAAAGAAACGGAGGCTCTGGGGACGAGAATGGACTGAACGTGAGAAAAAAAAAAAAAAAAAAACGGAGCCGAAATTTAAACCCAGACCTCACTGCGGGCCGTCGATAAAATCAGGAACATGGAACATTTCGGAAAATCCCGGAACATCGAATAATTATCATAACTATACGAAAAATATGTAAAATTAAATTTTTAAAACTAACATAAACAAAAATAAACTGGTATCAGCTTGAAATATGAAAAGATATTATTGGGGATAGGGGAGTCGGTATCAGAGGGGTAGGGAGCGTTGGGTATTCATTCAACTGAACACAATGAGTGCAGGCTCCTCCCCTCTTTCCCGCCAATTGCGTCACGGCGCTTTTCAGCACTCTGTTTTTCAACACAAACGTGGACGATTCTGACGACGAATGCCAGGTAATTCATTGCGTCTCCTTTTTTGATCCCTGATTTCTTCAACATCTGAGGTGTTTGTCTAAGCATCGTACAGTTGCTTGTTAAGTCAGTATTCATAGTTTTGTCCCTATTCCGTCTTCATGTTGCTATTTATCATCCCCAGTTTTCACGCCGCTCCGCTAGGAACGCCTGGCACTATGACCCACTAAGTGCAGACTCGGCCTTTCCGGAAGCCCGAGTAACAAGCAAGTTGTTATTAATAAACTAGTGGTAATCACAGATTTATAGAGCAGAGCGTTCACGCGCGGTTTTCGCATGTCTGGTTTACGTTGGTGGTGTTCGAATGACTCGATAGAAAACTATTTGATCGAATGTCAGATAACGATCTGCACGTGAAGTTGAACTAGCGATGAATCGATTATAGCCTGCGGTAAAAGTATTTTTAATTAATTAAGTATTAACTTGTAGTGGACAAACATTTTCCAGGAGATGCATCTGAACTGTTGGCGACACTAAGAATTCAATTTCAGATCGCCAACACTTGTTACAAATATTTCTAGAGACAATAAAGTTTTGACCAACGACCCCGCAAGACGGCGGGCGCGTCGCCAAATGTTTTTAAATTTTGTGTTTGTATTTGTTTACACTGTCATCAGAGGTCGAGTAGTCCGAACTAGTTTAGACAAGAAACTCGATGCCGAAGAGTTTCTATTTCTATCTCATGGAGAAACTATTTCTTCATAAGAAATCGTGTATACGCATATCTTTGTATTGACGTAATGAATTGAATAAAGGAATCACACTCGTGTACCCATACTTTTAGGTCTGATTAATGAGTTCGAACGCCACCACCTTAGTTTTCTGTGAAAAACGAAATCTGGGAATAAAAGACAGTCACGTGATTAAACTGACGGTGAACGGCTGGAAGGAATGGCTTAGTCTTCTTAGTTGCTAGCCTTCACTCATTGCAGTCACTTTCATTTTTCTTTCTTTTTTCCTTTTTTTATGTTTTTGTTTTGTTTCTATTTTCCGAGCTGATACCAGTTTATTTTTGTTTGATTTTATTTTTTAAAATTTTATTTTACATATTTTTTCGCGTAATTATGATAATCATTCGATGTTCCGGGATGTTCCAGAATGTTCCGGGATGTTTCGGAATGTTCCATGTTCCTGGTTTTATCGACGGCCCTCCAGTTGGCAGTGCTTTCATTCTTGAGTTGCACTATTCAGCGGCGGTCGGGGTAATTATCTCACAGGAGAAACCGCAGTCACGAACGATCGGAACTAAATCTTCGGCCTTTGCCTTTTCCGTTTTAATCCTGACTGTAAGTGGGACGTTTATGCCTCCTCCTACGTGCCATCTTCCTTTTGGGTCATTTTACGGGCTTCCAGTTACAACGCTGTAAGGAAGGTGTTTCGCATTAATTATATTGTAGTTCTTTGTGTCACTGAAGCGAACTACATATAAACAGGATATTTTCCTGGACATTTCTTGATCGAGGTACTTACCACTGAAGTCTTTCGAATGACCACAACGGGTCGACAAGTTCACGCTCCAGATGATCTAGTTGTCCACGATCATTCGAAATCTTAAATGCCCTCCCCTTCATGCCGTACTTCTGCATAGCCACAAATCGCTCTCTAGCAAGGTCCGTTGGAATGAAACCCACCATTGATGATCCTGATGAAGACAATAACGATGATGACAATGACAACGATGGTCACGATGAACGTGAAGGTGATAATAGCTGCCTGGAAAACAATGTGCGAGGGAGAGACCAACATTATGGGGGCATGTAGCTGAGGAAGATCATTGGTTTTACCGTTCCTTTGAATGCTTAGGAAATGCATTTCGTTCAAACCAGGATGAAGACGATGAAAACCACAGCTGTTCGCCCACTGCTGGTGACGAAGACGATATCAGCGCTGGTGGTCCAACGATCTCAGGTAAAGGAAACAATTTATCAATAAAGGCAGAGACATATGTTAGCTTTAAAGGAGTGTTAAATCTAAAACAACTTACCCTTATTTTCTGCCTGGAAACATTCTATCACACATGATAGTTATTCCCTTTCTACTGTTCTGTTTGCAGATGAATTGCTGCCACTTTGTCAGGGTCTCCAGGATGAGCGACCCCTCCTTCAAGGCCTGGTGGAGCTTGATTCAGATGAACAACAAAATACTGAAGCACTTCTGTCTAACCGTGAAAAAGTTTCTCCTAAAGTTACCATTCCTGGTAGGAAAGAAGAAGTATACAAGTCGACGCTGGTGTCTGTATTGAATGAGGATCCTCACTTATCTCACGACAGGTATTATATTGACTTTTATTCTAGTTGATCTAGTTGGTCAGTAGAAGTAGCCCTTTTTTAGGCGTCACGGTTGTGTTATAAGTACGAAGTCAACTTCATCGCGTCCCCTGAACAGCAGAATAATAATTACGTATGACACACCATTTGTAATTCTTTTGTTGCCTTGTTTGTTATAGATTGCAAAGGGTTCGTCAACGCCAAGAATACCGAAATTCAGGAAGGCGCACCACACCATCAGGATGCCGACAGTGGTAGAGTTACTACTTTGTTCAATGACTATGCGGTTTTGGACAGACGTAACAAATCATATGTGATCGGTAGCCTTGTCCGTCTTGTTCGTGTTGGAGACCATGGCCGCCAAGAGTACAAACGACCGGTCCCCTACGATGACCCGAAGAAAGAAAGTATCACGTGTTTTTTCCAAGCTTACAATCCGATCGGACAGAACCCTTTTGAGTTTACTACGGCCAAGTTGCTAGAGTTTCCATTCAAAGACATCTTGGCGCATGTGAACTACGCGATTTCTGATGCAGCCGACACCCTTCTTATCCCCGAGGAGCAACACAGCGAAGTCAAAAAAAGTGTAGAGAAGGTATTCAGGCAACCCCGACCAAGGACTATCACGGACGCGTTACATTCCCCCTCATCAAGCACGGCACACCAAGGGTACCCTGACAGAGACGATGGAAGGGTGGTTGTTGAAGTACAGCCAGAGCAGCAAACCGAGGGAGGACCGCGAAGGTCGACCAGAAAACGAAATGCAATAGTGTACGATTTCTAATATATGCACGTCCTCTTTTTTGAACAGCAAATTTAATGTAAATAATTTAGGCAAAGTACAAAGGAATTTCGTAAATAACCCTGGTAAAATGTTCACGTTTAACAGGGTATCGTCCTCTCTTTCCGTCCACAAATAGCCCTTAGGTAGATATGAAACGTGATGTAGCTCTTTTGAGCTCGAAGCGCTTTAAATTCGAGAAAATCGAGGAAAACGATTTTCGCCTCGACAGTCACCAAAATGGCCGATCGCAAAGGCTTAAAATACGGTAATGTAAACTTTATTTACGTTCGCGTGTAAAGGAGAACCAAAACTTATCATTTCTCTTTCTTGACGGACAAAGTATTCAGCTAGTCAAAACAGGTTAGAACTTGACTTGAGCGCCATTTGAGAATAAACACACAATTTTTAAAAAAATCCCTTTAAGTTACGAGATCGAATTCGTAATTTACGAATAAAAATCAGCGATATTTTTCATCATGTGCCATAACTCCAAAGTCCTTGAAACTTCGCCTTTGGAACACTTTTATGTCGTTGTAAAACATGTATTAAAATCGGCTTGGGTTATTCTTCGAGTGGTTTTTGAGGCCCGGCTGAACACCCCCGATCTTTAGTACCTAAGACATGAAGAAAAGTAAACAATGGACTTCTGCGTGTTGGTCTGAGGGCAACGGGTATAGGCATTTAAGTCCTTATATTATGAGTTCTTTGTGCAAATACGTAAATTGTTTGCTTGGTTCTGTAATATAGCGGTAAAACAGTTCAATCGCAACGCCAAAGTAACTTTATTTAATCCGAGTATGTTTTATCGCTTCGAATGCCAGACATTTGTGACGAGATGTCGATTTCACACCAAGAAGAAACGAAGTCGAAAACGTTTCACTACGCGGCCTTCCAATAATTAATTTGAGATAACTTACCGCTGAAGGAAATATTTACTGAAATAAAGCTTAAAACAGTTGCGTTTTATGCAACCTGTCATGTTCGGTTGCAAAAAGTTATTTCAGGACCGGCAATACAGGTTAAATTCATTGTTTATTTGTTTGAAGTCACGGTTTCATTCCCGGCCGTGGAATTTACTATGTCCCATAGCACAGACCAGATTGGGTTGCATTACAAAAAGGGCGACCGTTTATTTCCGAAGTAAAACATGTTTCCGACAGTCTTTAGTAATTTCGTCGATATATAGTTTAGCTAAAAAAAAAAGGTCTCGCCAATTCCAATTAAAAGTTCGGTCAGAAATAGGGCAGGTACAAAAGTCGGACCGGATCAACTCGGACCGCCAGTCCGGGTCGGATCAATTCGGATCAACTCGGATCAACTCGGATCAACTCGGATCGACTCGGATCGTCTCGGATCATGAAAAAAACATAAAATTAAATGAAATTGAAACTTTTACCCATTTGAAGGTTAAAATTCCGGTCAAAAATGGGCCAAATTAAGAAAGACTCGCGACGTTTCTCCGTGTCGTGCTGTGTAGTCAAGCCGCCATTTTGTATTCTAAGTGCCAGTTCCTCTCGGACTCGTCTCGTGTTCCTCCATCCATCCATCTGTCGATCTCCACGATCATGGACCTAGATGAAGGTAAATCTTTCTCAATGAATTTGCATCTGTCCACCAAATTGATAGTTTCAGTCATAACCCATTTCTGTTTCGCTACGTGATTTCGTAGAAATTCGCTTTACTTCCGTTTGGCTCCTAATTTGGAGAACAGGAAGTTGATAGATTTAGCTAATCATTAAGCAAAACTTGGCCTGCTTGACGACAAGGGCTTTTAGTCCAAAATGGTTGGCGTTTTATACGAGCGAACTTAAAACGATTTTCAAAGATCCTGAAGATAGTTTTTGAGGAGGACGACGATCCGAAAGGTATTTCAAGTAATTAAGAAAGTAATTTTATAGTTAGCGCGAAAAATTGAGCTGAACGAACTCCCGTGAGCTTCGTTATATCTCCTCATAGTACGCAGCTCTTACAAGGTCTCTCCTGATTGGCTCGATCAAACAATCGGAAACAATAGGGTACTTAAAATTCAAAATGGCGGACGATAATCGCGAAGCGCGAAAGTGAACAGAATGAGTTGTTTTGGAGCGGTACGTTTTCCTCTTCAGTTATTAAAAGCCTGGCAACGGTTTATCTATAAGCAAAGAATTATAACAGGTTTGCATCGCGTTTTCATTTTGGCGTTTTTGCGGTTTAAGCGCAGATTTTCTCTAAGCATTACGCGTTAAGAATTATTGAAGCAGATTATTTTCCACGAATTACCAAACAACACTACATATTAAACTTATTTGCAGATGATTCTTGCAGATGTTACCAGAAGTGTTATTTTAGTTTAAGTAAGCTTACATTGTGAGTACAAACATAGTAGAATTTTAAGCTATTATTTTCCCCATGTATTAAATGAATAATATTCGATCGCATGTGGTGTTTGGAGGTTTTTATAAAATAATACACTTCATCAAGAATTAAACGCTACAAAATGTAAACAGAATTTCCAAAACAATTGTAGTTTAAACCCCGCTTGTTTAAAAATTTATGGCACTTTCTCTGCAGAGGTTGGAACACCAACTTTATTAAAGTTGATGATTAATTTTTCATCAAAGTGTAAAGCCTTGCTCAATCCTCAGGAATTACTGATCACTTCAAAGAACATCATAACAAAATAAATGCAAACAAATAATATTGAATCAAGATGGGGATCTTTTATAAAGTAGCTAGCCAAGTTTTTGTAAGGCTTTTAATTTACCAGATCAGTAATTTTTTGTCATTTATGGTGCTGTCTTGTTGGAGAGTCAAAATCAAAATCATTGAAAATCAGCTTAACTTTTCACAGGGTTGTAACACCAGATACAGCTTTCTGTTCATGAAATCATTCTTTTGGACACCTGCATAATAAAGATGCCTTTCTTTTATGGATAATTTACAGAGGCAGGTCCAGATATGTTCAGGGAGGATGGGTGAGGGATTTTTTTCAGCCATAAGGGGGGACCTACAGTAGTATAGGGGGAGTCAAACAAATACCGTTTCGCAGAGGGAGCTTTATTTCACCGTTTCGCAGCCCCCACCGTCAAGTCCGGCCCTCACAAGCTCGGGCCGGTTGAACCTGGGGGCTGCGAAACGGTGAAATTCAGCTCCCTCTTTGAAACAGTATTTGTTTGACTCCCCCTATACTACTAAAGGGGGAGAGACACCTATTAGAAACAAGCAAGCCCGCTGTTATACCGCCCGAGCCGTGATGTCTCGAGCGACAAACAAGTGCGCGTGGCTGATGCGGGGCCGGAAAGAATGTTGCGGAAAAAGCTGTGCCGGTGTTTATTGCGGGCAGCACAACTACCAGCTAAAGAAAGGAATGAAAATACCAGAGCCTTGCAGAGGCTGCGGAGTCGGCCTTCTATGCGACTACCGTCTCTGCAGCCCCTGTGGCGGGAACGCGCTAAAACAGCGGCTTATCCGCAAGCGTAAAAAAGCAAAGAGAATTTTTGAACTTGTTTTGCTCGAGCTGAAAGAAACACATCAGTTAGAGAAATGAAACCTTAGGTTATAACAGAAGGAACTATGTCTTCCAACAACCGAAGCTGCCAACTTTCCGAGGCCATTCAAAGCCTCCCTCCAGAGCTTCGTGAGATGATTCTCAAGGAGTACATCGCGATAAAAATCAAGGAAAACATCGCGATAAAAATCAAGGAAAAAAAGGAAATGGGGTGGGGCGAGGTTCACAAGAATATCTTAAAACTACCATTCTGCGAATTCAAGCAGCAAATTGTGAGAATGGTAATTTGCGTTGAATATCCGGACTGTCCTTTCGATGGCTGCTGTTTACCCTGTTTCGAAAGTAAGGGAACTATTCATCAACCCTCTGTTAGGCCGCAAAGGAGCCAAAACTTCTAATTTCTACACGACCTACACTGACAGCGGGATGAATCTTCCCCCGCAGATAAGAGCTTTCTACATCTTCCACTTCTAATTTTCTGGAAATATGCTCTTGGAATGGTTACAATTGGCACGAGTGGTTCCTTTTTGACAGGGAGCGTTAGCGTCCGCCTCAACCATAGCAGCAACGATCTCGCGCGTGATATCGCGAGAATCTTTTAGCCACTCAGGGGGTAAATATTCATTCACAAGAAGCGCGACCAAGTGGAAGCAGGCAATCATGTTTTTATAACATACAAACAAAACCGTCTGTTTCTAAAAGTCAGTTCGAAGCGGGAGGGTTCGTGATTTTTTTTATCATTTCCGCTTCAACTCTGCCGCGGATGTCTTCCTCCATTTTCTTGACATCAACCTCGGCAAGCCCTCTCTTCGATGGTTGGCGAAGCATCCTTGCTCGGACCTGATCTTTCAGAAAGTTATACTGATGAAACTCTGAAAGGATGGTGTCAAACTCATGCGAAGACACCTCGTTATTGTTCAAAGCGTTGGAGACCAGTCTGTTGACGGTATCCCGCTTGGCAACGGCGAGCGTGGTAATCTCTTGATGCTTCTTTATTTTCGAGTCGAGTTTTTTTGCTGGCGATTATCAGCCCCGACGAGACGAGAGCGAAGCATGCACCAGCGCCGCCAAGAGGAACTGCTGCCGGCAGGCCAACCACAGACAGAGCGGAGCCAAAACTTGCGCTGGAAAACGCTGCCGAGAGAACGCTCGAGCCGGCAGCACCCCAATTAACGAACTTCCTCGCGCGTTTGTATCTTTTAGCAACGAGGCGATAGTGGTGGACCTCACCGCCCAAAGTGTTGGAAATCTCGTTGACCTTCTGCAAGCGGAAATTTTGAGAAGGCTCCGCCACCACTGGATAGAGACGCTCGTCAGGCGGCGCGCTTGGAGGCAACAGATTCGCCGAAGACATTGCGTATATATAGAAATTTAATTTAACTCTAATTCAAAAAGAAGAGGGAAGCCCTTGAAATCAAAGAGTTCGCCATTTTCATCTTTGACGTTAATAGTGATGCTATTTATGAACTCGTCTGTAGAGCAGTCTCGCAAAACCTGTTGCGGAGAACCCTGGTAGCTCACCTTTTCATAAGGCTTCCCTTTCACATCAAACAGGGCTAATACATCTGACCTTTTGCCATTGAAGAGATTCTTTTGTTTGTCGATCAAGTCGCAATGAATAAAATATGTCGTTGGAGCTGTAAGCCATTTTACGAAGGTTATAGGCTGCAACTTTCGCACAATACCAAGCAAATTGGCTAAATCGCGATCAAGTTCAATAGGTTTTGCCCCAGCCCCAAAATTTCTGATTACAAGCTGGCCAATAGGTTGGTTTATTGCTGTTTGTAGCTCTTTATATTGATATTTGGCGAACAGACCGTCTATTTCTTTCGCCAATCTTTCTAAACTGTAATGCCCTGGGAGTAATTTACTAACTGATAAAGCTCTATCTTTGTCTTTATCTCCCAAGGTGGCCGAACCTTCTCTTGTCAAATTGTACCAGCTGTTGTACAAACTGCAAGAAATGAGTTTCATGAAATCGACTCTCGGTATCGGCTTTTCAAAATAGATAGTCTCTCCGTTCTGTTGCGTGACAATAGTGAGAACAACCATTTTTATATTCAACAAATAAAATTGTGTTCAAATAAGATGGCTAATTTGTGGAATGGTCCTGCGTTAAAAAAAGCGGAGGCGGCGAAGAAAAAGGCGTGGACAAACTTTTTAAACCACTTCCCCAAAGCGGACAAAAGCCGGTTCGTTTCGCAAGGAAGCGTCGACGAGAAAAATAACGTGACCGCGGAGGTGTTTTTCAAAGAAAGCGAAGACTCGTTTCAAAGCGTCTTCGGCTCAGATAGAAAATATTGGAGCGCGGAAATGAAAGAGGCGCTAGGTTTGGGAGATAGCGGTGGTTTTCCTTATCAATTGTCGCCGCTCGGTTCAAAAGTTTCTTTGCCCATCCCTGCGGTACCTTTCGACAGCAAAGCGCCAAGCTTGAAAAAAATATTCAACGATGAAATCCAAATCTACGTCACGCCTGACCAATATTTCACGACAAAATTCCGAGAAATATTTCAAAAAACAAAACTCAGGCACACTTCTGCAGCCGAATCAAAACACTGGTTAGGAGGGCCCGACATGAAATATTGGCCGCAACAGCTCAACTTCGCGGTTTTCTGCGCGACACAGGGGTGCGGAGGTTCTCGCGAAATCTTTGACAGCGGGATGAATCTTCCCCCGCAGATAAGAGCTTTCTACATCTTCCACGTGTATTTCACGGTCAGGCGAATTTTGTACCAGCTAACAGGTATTCAGAGCATGAGCGCTTTGCCCGGAGACCCACCTTTCAACCAATACCACAATCATTATGACGTTGCTTCGTACAAAAGGATATGCAACGAGTTCGGTATAGACCCCTCGAGCGATTTCCGCTACACGCACGGGGAAAACCACGGTCTGGGAAGCGTTTATGTTTACGTGTCCGGCGCCGGCGCGTCGAAATTCAGCGATGAAGGCGGCAAAGCTATTCAAGAAGACTTGATTTATTACATCGAGCCGGGGGCCGCTTCTGATACCCAATCGGACTGGTTCGCGCCAAACACAGCATCAGGTTTGACGCAGGCGGGCTTGGCGCGAATAAATCAGTCGATCGAGGCTTTCGTTTACTGCATCCTGGGCGCGCAAGTCAACGTCCGCAGCAGCATTCTCGGTTCTGGTGGCCGAGCAAGAGAAGCCCAGAGCGAGTTCCTGGTGCTGGTAGCAGACGCGATCAGACAGCCCGACTTGGCAAGAACGTGCAAAGGTACCAGCTCGCCGTGGATCAAGCGAAGGTCAGGCTCAATCTCGCTGTAGCCCCCCTGGCCTGGCTCATGCCCGCACAAATGATAATCAACACCGCAAGCACAATCGGCTACAACAACAAGCTTAAACAGGCGGTCTCTGGGATGAAACTGGGGGTCAACGAGGTAAACCCGGAGACAAAAAAAATCTGCCCTCAAACTCATGGCAGACGGCCCGTCAAAGATTAAACCTCCCAACAGCCATCCGTCCAACCCGATACACAAAGCCGCAACAGCCGAATCAAGGAAACCATCTTCGACCGAAACTGAACAAGCACAGCCGACGGCGCAAAAAATACAGCCCACGGCTCCAGATAAAACACCGCAATACGAAATTAACAAAACAGCTGTCATTGTCGGTGTAGTCGGATCATCGGCTTTGCTGTTCATGGCTTGGCGGTAAGTTAACGCTGCTTGTTAAAATATTGTTCGAACAAAAAGGCAACCGCGGCAAGAATGAACAGCCAGGTGCGCTCGGCCAGAAATCCGACGACTTGGCCGGCGGCTTTGAAAAGGAAACTCACAATCGAGCCAATCAGCACGGGCAGCAGAGAACCAAGTTTCGCGGCAATATCTTTGAGGCCATTTCCCAAAGCTTTGCCGGTGGCTTTCAAACCTCTGGTGAGGGCCCCGATGACAGCTCCGATTGTGGTCCCGGCGGCGATAAGAATAGCGGTCAAGGTCACGCCATATTTTTTGAAGATCTCTTTGACCCTTTCCAAGAGAGGCCGCCCCCTTTCCCTTTCAGCGATCTGAGTTTGCAAAAGCGCGAGCTCCTCGTTTCTTTCTGCCACTCTACCTTCTGCGGCCTCTTTTTCGGAGGGCGAGGCATTCTCATCTTGGATGATCGCCTGGTCTTCCTCGTTTTGGCGCTGCAGCTTGCTTTCCTGCTCTTCCAGGTCGTCCAACGGTTTTGTTTGGTCGAGCCTTTCTTCCATGGCGTTTGTTTCTCTTTCTTTTGCTGCGAGGCTGGCTCTGAGTCTGTCAACCTTGGCTTGTTCCTTTTCTCTGTTTTTTGTTTGTTTTGTAAGCGAATCCAATTCTTTATTCTTGTTTTCAAGATCGGTTTGATAGTTCTTTTTCAGTTGTTTCAGCCTACGCAGCTCTGCTTCACTTTCAAAATTGGAACCTTGATTTTCCTGAATGGCCTCAATATTAGCATCAGTTTGCTCGATTTTACGTCTCAGAACTTCGATTTCTTTCTTCTCTTCTTCTCTTTGCGAAGCGAGTGTTTCCGCCTGTTGTAGTTTTGTCTCTGCCTCTATCAGTCTTTGGCGTTGTTCTCTGATGGTGTCGCGGTCTTCATCTATAATTTCTTTACGGCTCGGTCCAAGTTGATCGTTGAAGTTGTCTAAAAAGCTTTTCATGAAGCCTGACTCATCATCTTTCAGAATCTTGTATTCAATCGGTTTTTTAACCCCCACCCCCCCCCCCTATAGCAACAATTTTCCCTCATTTTTTCCAGTGCCTCTTCTGATTGGGATTTTTTCAAAGTTTGTTTTCGGGAATTTGTCTTTTATCATATCTACAGCTTTTTTGAGTTTTCGCCGCAAATAGCTTTCTTTTTGAAGATCACCGATTGAATCTGGACCAAGCAAAGGGTTATCTTCTCCCCCAAATGATGTCTCGGTATAAGAAGTGTCAGGCAGGCCTGACTGCTCGTGCCGCATAGTAGGCATTTCCGTTTGTTCACCCCCGTGGTAGGGGGCCCCAGGTTGGTAGGGAGTTGATGCCACGCCTGGGTCAAAACGTTGAGTTCTGTTGACCTCTTGTCCGTCATCAGAATCATCGTGGTCAAGCCGATTGTCAAGATCCGGGTCTCTGTAACCAAATTCGCCACCGCCTTCCGCCGACATAGCGATATATTGCAAGCCTGTTATTTTTCAAATTAGAGAAATAATCGCCGGGATATAATACACAATGTCAGTGGTGCCGGAGTACCTTCGCCCTTCGCAAAACGAAAAGACATTACACGCCATGCAGGCCGAGTGCGCGGTCAAGCGAATCACCTTTACCCCTTCTGAAGCCAACCCCAGCATTACGCTGTATGTTTCCGTGCCCAAGCTGAACGAGAACGAGGTTCTGGTGCCGGGTTCGCTAGCGCTTGTCTTTGACATCGACCTTTCTGGAGGGCAAGCCAACAACTTCCTCGTCCAGAACGTCACGCGGGCGCTCGTTGATAGGCTGGTCGTGAAGTTTGCGGGAACAACCCTGCAAGACACGGTTGGGTACGACATCTACAAAACTTTCGAAGACCTTTTTCTTTCGCAGGAAGAGCGCGACAACAGGATTCTCGAAGGGATTCAGAGCGAGGATCTATGCAAGATCCGCTCAGGCGCGGGAGACAAGAAAACCTCGGGCGTCGACGCTGAAAACAAGCTGAACGAGGTTTACGAAAAAAAGTACCGGATCAGGCTTGACCACCAGATCTTGTCCAACCATGGCGTTTTCTACCCCCAGGCCCTTTACAACGACCTCACGTTCGAAGTGAAACTTGCCGAAGCAAAACACGTGGTCATGGGTTCAGACACAACCCAGCTGAAATACAAGCTGAACAACATCCAGCTCGAGTACAAAATGATCCGCAGCAAGACTCTGGCAGACGAGGCGCGGAGTGTTTACTCCAGCGGCAAAGAGTTCCTTTACGACCACGTGCTGCATGACAAACAGGTGACCTTCAAAAAAGACACTAAAACGGCCCTCAACATCAAAGTCAACGCCTAAAGAAGGTCGCTCAAAGCTCTCCTCCTCCTGTTTGTAGAGCCGTACACTGCGGGCGCCAGAGATTCAGAAAAATTCATCTTCCCTGATCTGACGAAAGTCAGCGTCACGGTCAACGGCATGCCCAACAGGCTTTACAACAACGGCATCGAAGGCAAGGACATGTGGGAAGAGGCCCGCAACCTGTTCGTGAAAGAAAAAAATAAAACGGAGCACATGAATATGACAAAGTTTTACACCGACGATAAGTTCGGGCTTGTTATTGATATGCGCTCCATGGCGGACCGAGCCATGCACGGCAGCGGCATGCGGATTGTGAACAGTGCGGACGGGGTCCAGCTGGAAATTGAGCGGAAAGCCGAAGGCTCAGGCGACGTGAAATACCATGTGTTCGTCATCTCCGACTCCCAGTTCAACCTTATGGACAGACAGCTGGAATCTGTACAGTTTTAATATACATGGACCCCAGCAAGATACCCTTCAACGCTCTCATTGTTGGGCCGACGAATTCAGGCAAATCGAGGTTCGTGGTGGACCAGCTCTACGGCCCTTTCCGCTTCAAGTTCGACTACATCGTGCTCATCTGCCCGACGTTCACGCACAACAAGACCTACCACCGGCTTGGCGAAAACGATCCAAGAATGGATGTGATAGTCTGCGAACAGCACGCCGTGGAAAAGTGGTTGAAGCTCGTGAGATGGCTTTCCGAGGGCACCAACACGCTAATAATCCTCGACGACTGCGCAGCCTCCAAAGATGTGAAAGGGCGTACAGGCGAGCTGGTGAATCTCGCCTTTTCTGCCCGCCATATGGGCATCAGCGTTTGGGTGCTGACCCAGAAGTTGACCGGCATAACATCTTCCTTCCGGGAGAACGTGGCGGCGATCGTCCTCTTTTACACCCCCTCGGCCAGGACCACGAAAGCCATCTTCGATGATTACGCCGGCGAACTCTCCCCGGATGATTACAAAGGTCTGGTTTCAAAGCTGAAAGAGCGAAAGTTCTCTTATCTTGTGTTCGCGCTTCGCCACCCGTACGGGGTAAAGTTATTTGAATAAAAAAATGAAAGTCGTATATAGCCTTGAACAATGGCTGGAGAAGAGGCCGCGTTAGCAGAAGTTATGAACCTTCTTCAAACGGAGCCCAAGCCGTCGAGTGGTCCCGCAGGTGGCCTTGTTCGCACCTCCTCCGGACCTGACATTCCTGCTCTTCGCGAGCAGCTGGCCGTGCTGGTGTCCACAGGCAAAGCCAAAGAGGCCATCGGAGTGCAGCTAACCCACGAGCAGGTGAAGCGCCTGAGCGACAAAGAGGTCGAGAAATACACCAAACGCTACGAGACATACGTGGGCTCGAAGACAACAGAAAGCCTGATCGACAGCTTCATTTTTCTTGTATCAAAAGCGGTCGGAATGGCCGTCAAAATCAAAGACATCGACGCTTACCAAAAAGAACTCAGAAACGACTACATCTTAAACAAAGAGCTCTCCAATCTGGCCGGCAACCTTGCTTTGAAGTGCGGCCGGTTTCTTACTGTGGCCAACGCTGCGCTGATTACCACTAAACATGTTGATTTCAGTCCACAGTTGCCGGAGCAGAGCCACCCTTCTCGTGATGAACACGGATATCCGCTTGAGGACATTGATGAAGCACCCGGCTCAGCAACTGCAGAATAACTGGTCAGCATTCATTAACAAATGCTGAGGGCTTGCTGACAAATTGTTAACAATTAAACTTTTTTCATTTTCTTAGAATACGGTTCGCTTCAGAATGTCAACCGAACAATTAGAGAGCGCGCCTCAGGTCGAGACCCAGGGAGCGCCTGCCGCCGATATCACACAGCAAGCGACAACTCCAACTCCAACCACGCAGCGCGTGAAAAATCCGAAGCGTGTGGCTGCTGGCAAAGCGACATCTGAAAGAACGCGGCTGGCCCGGGAACAACAGAAGAAAGATGCCGAGGCTTATAGGGCTCTCGGGGAAAATAAGGCGAATGCCGCCACAGAGGCCCCTGAGCCACCCCCGACTACAGAAGGCGAAAGCTCAAAGAGCAGCGGCCTCAGCGCCAACCAATGGATTGCTAATGGCGGCATAGGCGTTTCACTGCTCGGGATTTATTACAAACGGGAAGAGCTCAAGGCTACGGCCAATGCCGCATTCGACAAAATTAAAACGCCGAAGGCCGCGCCTGCGCCCGTGCCAGAACCTGCTCGCGCGACACAGCCAATAGGATTAAAAAAAATGCTTTGAACTTTTGAGTGAAAAGTATATCACGATGTCGAACCCAAGCGTTGTGCAGCTTCTCGTCTCTAGAGCCGCAATTGGCGGAATTTCGGTATTATGGCTCGAATTTACCGCAAAAGCTATCAAAAAGGTGGCGCATCTTACCAACGAAATGTTTACTGATAAGGGCGCAGAAGAAAGAAAAAGACAAAGAAAAATAGAAGAAGAAGAATAGGAAAAATACTAAGAAGAGTGGAAGAAGCAGAAGAAGAAGAGGACGCGGAAAAGACAGATTAAATTAACACAGTTTGGAGAAAAGCTTATGAAAATATACTCAGATGGAAGTCTACTGCGTAAAAGACGGGCGAGTGACGCCGAACGTCCGAGGAACAGCAAAAATTGTTGCTACAAAAAGCAACCGGCGACTGCTAAAAGTGAGGTATGCTGTGTGCGGAATTGCCAAAACAAAGTTTTTGCCTGGAATTCCCAGAAAGGCAGCCAAATTGAAATAAAGAGCTAGCCGAAAAGGCAGATTAATTTTATTTTAAACTTTTGTTATTTCCTTATATCGAACGCACCATGTCCGACAACAAGCTCGTCAAGACCGTCATTGAAGCCGCAACTCTCACGGGATTAGCCGCGGGCATCGACTGGGCCGCAAAAAAGGTTGTGAAAGAGAATCTCACTTCCGATCCCAGCAGCAGCCCGATGAATTACGTGAAGTTCACCGCTGTCATGGCGGGCAGCATTGCGCTCAAAAAGTACCTCGAGGATCAGAAAATTCTCCCCGACAGCGTTTGAAATTTTTGAATTTTCGTTTTGAAGAAAAAAAAGTCTATTATATTGCGCCATGGCAAGTATTGCAAGCGTCGACGTTTACGAGGCTGTTTCGAGATCCGCGAGAGAAAACGAAAAGAGCTACGACGAAGCACTCAAGGAGTTTCTTGAGCTTTTCGAGCATTCACTTCTCAACCATTTGAGGCAAATGTGGGTACAAAGAAAGATGCGGAGTTTTTGAAAGAGTGTCAAGAGCGAGCCATCGAGAATTATCAAAACGCCAAAGAAAAATACAAGATCGAACCCAAAGGACTTCTCGATTGGATTGCGAACAACTTGGTACTATTCAAGGAAAACAGGAATAACTTAGAGTTATGAATTGAAAAAAGCTTCCGATAATATATAACTATGGCGAGCATCGCGATTATGGTTGGCGGGGCTGTGTTGAACGCCACGGCTTTTATCGATGGCAATTATCTGGCGAGGGCGCTTGGCGGGGGCGACAAGGCTGCGCTTGAAGAAAAAAAGCGCCACGACAAAGCTCTCGAAGATTATCAAGCGGCTTACGCGAAATACACGCGCGACCGAACACAACTTCTCGACTGGATCACGACTAACGCGCAAACGAAGGCGGAGGCCAAGCAGAACTTCACCAACACCGACTACGCCTTCAAACTCTACAACCAGACACATCCTGACGAACAGATGGTACCCCCCAAGGAGCCCAAGTTCTTAGATTTCTATCAGCCAAGCGAGCAGCAGAAAAAGGGTGAACTTGTGTTCGTGGGCGCCGGGACGCTCGCTCTGGGCTACGCGGCCTTCCGGTTCCTTTAAACTTTTTTACGCCTTACTTATATGGATGTCAAACCCGCAAAGATATACTACGGCCCCGGGGGCTACTGGAAAGGTGTCGCCGCGATCAAAAAATTAGCCGAGGCTGCCAAGGTACCTGAAAAAGCCGCAAAAAAGTGGTTGATCAGGCAAGCGCTCTGGCAGATATTCCTCCCCGCGCCGAAGCGAATTCCTCGGCCGAAATTCGACGTTCCCACACCCAACAAGGTCCACCAGGCGGACCTTCTTTTTCTGCCGCACGACAAACTACCCCGCTGCCGCAAAGTTTTGAAATACGCGCTGACCGTTGTCGACATGGCCAGCCGCTACAAAGAGGCCGAACCCCTAACTTCGAAAAATTCTAATGAGGTCGCCCAGGCTTTTCAGAAGATTTACAAGCGCTCGCCTCTCAAATGGCCTGAAATGCTGCAGGTTGATCCTGGGCGCGAATTCCTGGGCGCTGTCACAAAAGAAATGGACAACCACAAAACCTTCATCCGGCGCGGGCGCGTTGACATTCACCGCGACCAGGCAATTGTCGAACGTTTCAACCGCACCCTGGCTGAGCGCTTGTTCGGCCACCAGTACGCCGTGGAAATGCGACTCCCTGAGGGCAAGCGGTTCACTGCCTGGGTGGAAAGACTTCCAGAAGTTGTTTCGGCTTTGAACAACGGGGTCACAAGCCTTATCGGCAAGAAACCCGCCGTTGCCATCAAAGAAAAATCTGTTTATGCAAGGCCGTCGACACCTTACTCGAGGCCTGTTGGAAAAAGCGAAAAAATACTTCCCTCTCTTGTCCAAGTTGGTTATCTCTACCAGCCTGGCGAGCTTGAGGGGGGCATGAAAAGAGCCACGGATCCAATCTGGTCTTTGAAAATTTTCGGCCTTGAAAGATCTTTCACCAAACCGGATCAACCCGTTCTCTACTATCTGCGCGACGGCCCCAAGCGCGGCTTTGTTCGTGAAGAGCTGCTGGTTGTCCCTCCGAACACTACTCTTCCTCCAGCTGACGTGAACTAAATGTGAAACTCGATCGGTTCGGTGTGAATCCCGTCGGCCAGCACCCACCGCTTGTCGTTATAAGCGCTCAGCCCCAGCTTCTGCTGCTCGTAAGTGACTATGTGCCCGTCCCCCATCCTGAAACCTCTGTTGGTAGCCATATCCTTACTGCCTTCCAACGCTTCATTAAAACGCTGCCACGTGATCTCGTTCTGCTTCTTCGACATCCCCTTCGTGCTGAACTTCTTTTTTTCGCCCCCTTCTCCTTCGTCGGCGAAATAGCACTTTGAGCAGAGCGCGATCATCCGGCTGCCCTCGAACTCAATTTTGAAGAGGCCTGCGGTCCGGTCGCTCCACTTGTCCCCAGGCACCCACTGATTTTTTTCCGCCTCGAATTCTTGCTTCAGCTCCAGCCGGACAATGTCTTCGAGCCGCTCGTCGGAGATTCCCATGTAGTTGCTGTCCGTGTCCATCTGGATGAGCTCGAAATCTCTTCTGTCGACATACTTGCCGAGAAAGTCGTAGTAGAATTCCAGCATCCGCAGCTTCGCCAGCTGATAGACAGCGATTCCAATCTGGAACTGCCGTCTGATTGTAATCCGGGGCTTAGGGCTTACCAGCTCGTAGGCCTCCCCGATCTCGTCGAGGTCTTCGAAATACGCGCTCCGCAGCGCTCTGTCGACAACCTTCTCGTCTTTCGTGTATATCACGTTCGTTTGCCGCTCCAGCGCTTCGATCAGTTTCCCGTAAGCGCTGTTTCCGAGCAGTTTGAACACTTCAGAGAGCAGCGCCTTGCTTTTGTCCGCGTCTCCTGTCCGGCGCGCCTCCGTCACCTGCTCTACGAACCAGGGAAAGATCTTGGCCGGTTTGTAGTCGATTGTTCCGTAAACCCTCGTGATTACCACCCCGCGGTTCACGTACCACAACAGCAGAGGTGCGTACACCAACATCCGTTCTGCAGACAGCGCTCCCACAAGTTTTTTTCCGTCTCCGCGTTTTCTGCCCGTTCTTGCCAAGTAATCGGCCATATGTTTCGGCACAGCTTCGGCAGGCACCCGCTTGTTGTAAAAGAAAGGACACATCTCCTCAAACTTTGGCCACAAACGCTCTGGAATCTCGATGTCGACTTTGGCAAATCCGGACCAATTCTCTTCTTTGAGCCTGTGCGTTAGTACAGGAGCCGCCTCCGCTTGGAGCTCGTCGTCGTAGTGCACGACCCTTTCCTTCCCGCAAGGCATTTCTCTTAGCAAGGTCGAAAGATAGAGAGCGGAGACGTCATAACCGACGATTTTTTTGCAAAGACGCGGTTCTGCAAATAGATGAGACCTTATCCCTGTGACGCCAGCTTCGTGGTACCTTGTGAAAACCAGGCTCGGCCCCCCGACAACAGCTTCTTTCAGCATCTCATACGCTTCTTTGCTCGGGCTGTAAAGATCTGCGCCCCGCTCAACCGCCCCCCGGAGCAAGTAGTGCAAACTCACGCCTGGGATGCTCACAGCGTCTTTCAGAATGTCGATTCCCTTCTCGGTGTAGAAGCTTCTCATCTTTTCCAGAGCCTCAAGGCCGGGCGCCCCATCGAGATTGTTGTAGTAACGCAGCCAGTCTGCGAAGGTGCGCATCCCCTTTTCTTTGAACAGCTGCTGGCACCCCTCCCACTCTTCCCGCGTGAGAACGTACTCACCCTTCAGATTCGAATACTAGTCCTCGTATTTTGGGAGCCCCGGGTAATCAAGCTTTTCGGGGGTGTCAAACCATTCGTAGGGGAACCAGGATTTCACTGCCTTGCATCCGTAGGCTTTCACCCATTTGTCGTAGCTCGTCCCCGGGCAAAGGTAGTTGATGATATCGAGGAAACGGGCGCCCAAGGTAAGCAGGAACATGGTTTTGTTCCCCTTCTTGGCCACTTTGACTTTTTTTTGATACTTCGACAAGAGTGGTGGCGAAGTGGTTTTTGATCAGATTCAGGTCGTACGATCCTGAGTTGAACCTCACCACAGGGACCTGGTTGCACCATTCATTGATTTTTTGCTGCTGATCTTTTGTCAGCAGGTGCATGTCTTCTGGCACAAACTCCGCTCGCACCTTGTCCTGGATGTTTTTCTCGTGTCTAACCAGCTCTTTCAGGAACTTGCGGACCAGCTCCGCGGGGTTTCTTTGGCATATGTGGGTGGGCTCTCTTTCAAGAGTGTCCCCGAAGCTCACGGAGATCGGCACGTGCGCGTTTTCCATCGTTAACGCTCCTGTCGGCGCTTTCCGACAGTTTTTGTCGCCATACGCCTCGAAATCGTACAAGATCGCGTGCGGGTAAGTTTTCGTTTGCTTCCTCGGGAGTTCCCCCTTAAGAAACCCAACTTCGCAAGCCCACGCCTCGATTACTTTGTAGCCGCTCCTTCGCAGAAATGCGGTGCGGTTCACGGTGGCTTGGTACAGTTGTTCGGCTGTTTTACCGTTTGTTATAACCTCCTGTCGGTCAGGATAACATTTTGGGCATCCGTGGAACGGGCAGCCGTGGTATTGGAAGACCGTCCTCGTTTCGTGGTTGTACCCGTCGACAGGAGAAGACTTCATTTTCCCGCCTTCTCGCGGAAGCCATCTCTCGCCCCCGTGCCCGCACATTGCGTGGTGGATGTGGATGCCCCGTCGCTTCGCTTCTCGATCCAGCCACAGCAGCGCTTGTTTCGAATATGAGGTGTTTGGGTACATCACTTTCTCGAAAGCTGTCTGCGGGGCTTCCACTTTTGTCCCCGGGCAAAAGATTACCGTTTTTCCCGCGCTGCAGGTTTGATGGTGGCGTTGCAGATTGCAGGTTTTTGTGAATCTCTGCCCGCAATGCGTGCATGCATAGGCTTTCGCCAGCTTTGCGATGTCTTTTATCAAGAAAGCGTGGCCTTCGTAGACACCTATCGTCAAAAGCTTTTTAAGTTTGGGGTTCGGGTTTATTCTGAGGTGCCAAACCACTTCGCCGTCTTCCAGGCGCTCAGGCTCGTAGACACGGATTCCAAGCCAAGATGAGACCGGTGAGCCCTCATTCAGATGGGCTTCGACCTTTTCCAACTCGTCAAGAGACGTTTTTGCGAAGTTCTCTGGAATGGTCTTTAGTTTGTAGAAACTCTGGGCGAGATTTCGGGCTTCTTTTGTGCAACGGTCTGTGCGCGCCGCTCGGTGCACAGCGATCCACCGCCATAGGCACAGGTTGTCTTTATACGTGTCCAAAGATACCATTGCCCGGCTATGGGAAAGGTTGTGCAGCCAGTCGGGCAAAGGCCCTGTTCCCACCAAAGGCTTCCTGTCAAGCACAACCTTCAGGTCAACGTTGAAAAAGGCTTCGAACACCCACTTCGTGTTGGGCCTGTCGACTTTTTCATTGTCGAAACGCAGTTCTTCCTGGCGGTTAAGCCATTTTTCCGCGTCTTCCAGTTTGTCAAACCACTGTGAGCCCTTGGGGTTCGAGTAGTACACAATAATCGTTCCATCCTCAATGTTGCGCAACTGGTACGCGAAAACGTGCCTCAGATAGAACGACGTACTTACTCTTTCGCGTATCCTCACCATAAAGTCTGGTGTGAGGTTTCTCTCCAGACCTCTGATAAAGCGCCAGCGAATGAAACGCCGGCCTTTAGTCTCTTCCCCTTCTTTCTCTGCGTCATCGAACAGATCCAGAATCTCCTTCTGGTAGTCTGTCACTGTTCGGGTTTTCCGCGCAGGAAAGGGGTCGTACTCCCTCAGAAGCTCTTGCGCTTTTCTCGACTTTCTTTGGCGTGGAGGGGCTCTTGGCTGGTAAGGCTTCGGAAGAAGTGGCTTTTGCAGATGCGCCTGCGTTTCTTGAGAAATTGGTTCATCCAGCACGTTCTGGACAACCTTTCTTGCCGCTGGCGTGTTTTCTGCAAGAAGTTGATCGAAATACTGCAATGTCGCTGGATCTATTTTTGCGAGTTCTTCTTCCAGTCTTTCTTCGTACCTTCGGTTGTTGGAAGACATAGTTCCTTCTGTTATAACCTAAGGTTTCATTTCTCTAACTGATGTGTTTCTTTCAGCTCGAGCAAAACAAGTTCAAAAATTCTCTTTGCTTTTTTACGCTTGCGGATAAGCCGCTGTTTTAGCGCGTTCCCGCCACAGGGGCTGCAGAGACGGTAGTCGCATAGAAGGCCGACTCCGCAGCCTCTGCAAGGTTCTGGTATTTTCATTCCTTTCTTTAGCTGGTAGTTGTGCTGCCCGCAATAAACACCGGCACAGCTTTTTCCGCAACATTCTTTCCGGCCCCGCATCAGCCACGCGCACTTGTTTGTCGCTCGAGACATCACGGCTCGGGCGGTATAACAGCGGGCTTGCTTGTTTCTAATAGGTGTCTCTCCCCCTTTAGTAGTATAGGGGGAGTCAAACAAATACTGTTTCAAAGAGGGAGCTGAATTTCACCGTTTCGCAGCCCCCAGGTTCAACCGGCCCGAGCTTGTGAGGGCCGGACTTGACGGTGGGGGCTGCGAAACGGTGAAATAAAGCTCCCTCTGCGAAACGGTATTTGTTTGACTCCCCCTATACTACTCTTACCCTTGGTAAATATAGGCAAACACATTGCTGTGGACACCTCTATGATAAAGACACCTCCTTTTTATAGATAATTTATAAAGGCAGGTCCAGAGATGTTCAGGGGGGGGAAGGGAGAGGGTGGTTTAGGGAATTTGTTCAGCCATAAGGGGAAACTTACCCAAATATTGCTCTAATTAGCTCTAATTGTAAGGATGTTGAATACTTTCTTCCACTGATGGGTCTGTTTGATCAGAGTAACCTTATTAATTTTGTTCAGATTTGACTGTCTATCTTATTTGTTATTTAATTTAAATATTTTTAAGAGACAGGTTTTTAATTTTTTAACTTAAGTGTTTTATAAATTTCATATTTTTAGTTCTATTAATTAGTATTAATCTTTGAGGTCCTTTTCGAAAACCACATGTACGTGAAAAAGTTTCCTCAATATAGATTATTATTATTATTTATTATTATTATTAATTTGTTTAAAGCAGTTTTCGATTGAGTGTTGTAAAACCAAAACCAAACAGTTACTTACCAGTGAGACTAATCAGCCAATCTGAAACCATTGCAAAACCAAAGCCAAAGTTATTGCCTGATTACTTTTGCCACTCAATTGAAAACCACTCTATTATATTTAATATTTAATTTGTTTTCTGGTTCGGTCTCCTTTTTGTTATCAAATGCCCTTGTCCCTTTGTACTAAGCTGGGCGTTAACCAAGGCATTTTCTCATGAATACTGAAATTAGGTCAAGTAAATTTGGAGTAATTTTGTACAGTTAAGTGTGATGCAATGAATTAATTTTAAAAAATGTGAAAAGAAACCAAGGTTATATAAACAAAGCCGCTTAAGCTTAGCTTTCAAACTGTTTATTCTAAATAGAAACCTGATGCAATTTTAGCAATTCATAGATATAATGTCTCAGCAGAACAAAACCTAAGGTGAGCAGTAACATGATAGTATTCAGTGAGGGATGTTCCACAAGTATTTTGATGTCCATTATTTCCAGTACTTTGTATAGCAAATTCCCTTCCATTTTCATATGGCAGGATTTTTTCCACCAAGTTCTGTTTCAAATTTAGTTTCTAAGGTTTCTGACATGGACAAACTAGTTTCATGTCTCCCAGTTGACTCTGGTGCTCTGGGGCTTGAGGGATTGGATATGAGGACTTTGCAGATGAGCTCCCAGTTGAGGATCTTGGAGGATCTTCTTTCCTTACTATCACCACAACTCCATCCTCAGGACTATCTTAATTTGTTTCTCACTTTATCGTCATCATCTGCTCTCATCACGTCAGTAGGCACATAAGGCTGCCATGGTCTCAATCCAACACTGTCCTTTTTGCGCACCCAGCCTTGTTACTTCATTTCTACGTAGTCTTTCTCCAAGTGGTCTCGGTTCTCCCTCTAGCCCTTCTTCCTTCTGGTGCCTATCCCAATGCTGTGAAGTACTCATTCACTTACGCTCTGTCTCCTTAGTGCTTGTCCTAACGAATTCTACCTTCTACGTCACACCTTGTAATTTACGTCATTTTCCTTTCTCAATTTTAGTGGATGTTTTTAAAATTATTTGAGGGGAGGGGGTGTATACACTGTTCATCAGTCGTTGATTAACTGGTGGTTGTCGAGAAGTTATTTTCAATTGGCAGTTGTAATGCGTTCAAGTGGCCGTCCCTTCTGTGGACAGGCGGCTGTTGTGAATGTATGGACTGTCCGCTGGGACAACAAAAAGTGAATGTTGTTGGAGAGGGGGCCGTTAGAGGAGGTTCAACTGTAATCATGCTGTTGTTTGGTGTTGTAATTGCGCCCTAAACACCTCACTGACTGACAAACAGTGTTAGGTACTTTTCCATGTCGATGTCGGTTAACGTATTCCAGTACTAGCTCTACAAATTAAATTCATTAAATTGCAGTCCAACCTTTTCCAGCAATTCTATCTAGGATTGTATCATTTAGTTTCCTGAGAATTTCATCCTATCTGAGAATTGGATTGATTCCAATTACCTTTAACCTTTTCCAGTGTTTCCACCCACTTGTTTCTTAAGCTGTCCTGTGTTACTTTTTGGCTTATCCAAATGGTCCAACAATACCAGATGAAAGTGTTCCAAAAGCATGCATGCTCCCTTTTTAAAAGTAAACCAAGGGCATTAGATAATCACTGAAAAGAGAGCTATACTCCATTTCAAGAAACCATTCACAAGAGATTCTGAGTGCCTCTGTTAGAGAGAGATTTTCGTTTGCTTCACTATGATGGCAGGCAATTTAAAGCCAGTTTTAGCAGCCAGACAACACAAAGCTTAAAAACGTTTGAATGCCTAGGGTTGTCCAGGTGCGTCAAAAAGCCCACCAAAGTGCTTGATGGAAGTCGAGTCAAAATAAATATAATATAAAACTGGCATAAATCAAGACAAACATGAAAGACAAAAAAACACAGTATCTTTAACACTTAAGAATAAAAAGCAGCGATATCAAAGAGTGACGTTTCGACGGCTCCATGCCATCATTCTCAAATTCAAAGAAGATACGTTATGTGAGTTCGTTATATAGTGAATGTACGTGTGAAGGTCTCAGTGCATATGATTAAGAGATAAAAATAATTGATGAATAAAAATAAAAATAAAAATACCAAGTGTGGTGCGCTTGAACTGTGAAATAACTGTCATTGTTCGTTAACGAACAATGCGTTGTTTATGAATACAAACGTGATCTGTGCGACGCAGATTATGTGGGCTATACATGCCGACACCTATTTCAGCGCATTAATGAGTATAAGCATCCTGTCATTGGTAAACACCTGCGGGACGTACACAATCTGAGGAACAAAGAAAAAATCTCCGTGACCAATTTACAATCCTCAAGAAATGCCGTCGGAAACTGGATTGTTTAATTTATGAAATGCTCTTCATCAAAAACAAAAAACCAACACTTAACAGTCAATCTGACTCCGTTAAAGCAAAACTTTTTATTTGACAGTTCAAGTGCACCACGCTTGGTATTTTTACTTTTATTCATCGATTATTGTATCTCTTAATCAAATGCACTGAGACCTTCACACGTACATACACTATATAATGAACTCACATAATGTATCTTATTTGAATTTGAGAATGATGGCATGGAGCCGTCGAAACGTCATTCTTTAATATCGCTGCTTTTTATTCTTAATTGTTTATCGAAAACCTTAGTTATTAGAATCTTTAACACTGTTTGAAAAATACAGTAAACACATGTGAAGTTTATATGAAATAATTCATATATGAACTGCGGTTGTAGATGATAGTGAAGAATGATCATCGCAGTAAGTTTTCCAATTTAAGCAACCGGAAAGAAGAAGCCTGAAAAAATCAGGGCTTCTACGGGATTCGAATGTGTGGCTTCATAGCTCAGTTGGTAGAGCATCGCACCGGTATCGCGGAGGTCACGGGTTCGAATCCCGTTGAAGCCCTGATTTTTTCAGGCTTCTTCTTTCCGGTTGCTTAAATTGGAAAACTTACTGCGATGATCATTCTTCACTATCACAGTAAACACAGTCAACTATTAAGCGGTCACCCCTTATCAAGCGGCCAGTGTAATTTATCGAAGTCCCGAAGTTATTGTTAGTAAACGACTAGCCTGCGAGCAGACTCACCTTTGAGTCGCGCGCGAGCGGCGAAGAGCAAAGCGATCCGGCGAGAAGGAGTCTGGTGAAGAGTAGCCAAGCGCGGCTTCGCCGCTCGATTTCGCGCTCGCGGCTAGGCCGCGCACGCTTGTCCTTCCCGCCGGATCGCTTTGCTCTTCTCCGCTCACGGGCGACTCAAAGGTGAGCCTGCTTGCAGGCTAGTAAACGACTGCAAAAGAGCCCTTTTAACCGGCCACCCCTATTAAGCAGCCACGGCCACGTTTTGGTCATCCTGATGCCGAAAGCCGGAGAGCGGCCATTCAAAATTTAATACATGTATGCAGTTTGACGAAAAGGCGAAGAAAGATGGTCGTCTGGGATAGAAAGTGATGACTAATAACATCATCTAAGCACACATTTACCATGATTGTCTTGACGTGATTCCATGTCCATTAAACAATTAACAGTATACAAACCCCTATTAAGGTCATTCCCCAGTATTGCATTGCGCATCCCTACTGCGCATAATTTCACACGTGATTAGCGCGCACGCATTAAAAAATGGCGACTTTTTCTTTACGGCTGGACTTCGGCATAGAGGTAAATCGTCATTTTCTCGCAAACGAGTATGGTGACCTATCATTTTTTTCTGTTGCTTTGAATTGAGTAATAAATTTCTCTGTGTAGAACAAATATGGACCAATTCTCATTGTAGAACAAAAAACAATTGTCGGAAACGTGAATTTAAGAAGCAATCGTGACTACAATCATAGTGCTATTATAAGGATTTACTGGGTATAGACAAGGTGCTGTTGCTCCTAAACGAACATGGAGACCCCTCATTTTTATTTCAAAATGTAAGTTCCTATAATATAAACAATCAATAGGCAAAGTTTCACGAAAATCCCAGTGCAGGTTCCATTTCAGTGGAATGACCTTAAGCTACCTTGAATTCACAAATGAGCACGAAGTAGTCGAAGTAATTCTCTCACCCATTAGCCACAAGTCTCCCAGAAGAGATGTCTGCGAAGTGTTAGGGGAAATGTGGACTGAAATAGCATAAAAGTTGGATTTTTAACGTTTTAGGAGTTATCTTTTAGTAGAAACCTGTAGAAATAGTAACTAAATAATTTACCTTCACCAAACTTAAAGCAATTTTTGACAGTACGTATATAACAACAAATAACCATTTCCATTTGCCGTTAATAGAATGAATGTATTTTACGCTAAACAAACTGAAATGACTAAGCGAAAGAAAACTCAATTTTCAATTTATGTTGTAAATTAAAGTTGGCTTTACACAGCTCTCTAAGCTGGGCGTACATTCTCTAGATGGACATTGCAAAACACCTCTCTAGAGACCTCTGAATCAGCTGTATTTATCGAGGTTTCAAATTGACTTCAGTCAACATGCAGTTGAGTTTAATCAGGCTCTTTCAGGTTTCAAGCTGACTTTATTCAACCTTCTTCAAAATTGTATCTCGAATGATGCAACCACGTATTTTGTTAGTATAAATAGAGAGTTCTTATCCATGCAAGACGATTTACATCGAAGATTTATGTTGAAGATGGAAAGAGAAGAATAGTAAACATCTACAATCCAATTTCAATAGGTGTCCTTATTTCAGTTCAAACAGATCCAGTTGGTACCTTGGAACCCAGAATCAAGCGCACAAGTTTCCAGCCTGTAGGCCTCTCAATGTCCATTTAAATCGTAATTTAGAATTTAGCGACAAAACCTATTCTTACCGGCATATTTTGGTCGAACAATATCTAAAAACTAATTAGAGCAACAAGGCAACAAGGGCAACAAGGGCAACATGGGCAACAAGGCAACAAGGGCAACATGGGCAACATGGGCAACATGGGCAACAAGAGTAACAAGGGAAAAAAGGGCAACAAGGGAAAAAAAGGGCAACATGAGCAACAAGGCAACAAGGGCAACAAGGGCAACATGGGCAACAAAGCAACAAGGGCAACAAGGGCAACAAGGGCAACAAGGGCAACAAGGGCAACAAGGGCAACAAGGGCAACAAGGGCAACAAGGGCAACAAGGGCAACAAGGGCAACAAGGGCAACAAGGGCAATAAGGGCAACAAGGGCAACATGGGCAACAAGGGCAACAAGGGCAACATGGGCAACAAGGGCAACAAGGGCAACAAGGGTAACAAGGGCAACAAGGGCAACAAGGGCAACAAGAGCAACAAGGGCAACAAGGGCAACATGGGCAACAGGGCAACATGAGCTACATGGGCTACAGGGCAACAAGGGCAACAAGGGCAACAAGGGCAACATGGGCAACAGGGCAACATGAGCTACATGGGCTACAGGGCAACAAGGGCAACAAGGGCAACAAGGGCAACCTAGGCAATATGGGCAACATAGGCAACATGGGCAACAGGGCAACAAGGGCAACATGGGCTACATGGGCTACAAGGCTACCAGGCTACAGAGCAACAGGGCAACAAGGGCAACAAGGGCAACAAGGGCAACATGGGCAACAGGGCAACAAGGGCAACATGGGCTACATGGGCTAAAAGGCTACCAGGCTACAGAGCAACAAGGGCAACAAGGGCTACATGGGCTACATGGGCTACAGGGCAACAGGGCAACAAGGGCAACAAGGGCAACAAGGGCAACAAGGACAACAAGGACAACAAGGGCAACATGGGCAACATGGGCTACAAGGCTACCAGGCTACAGGGCTACAGGGCTACAAGGGCAACAAGGGCAACAAGGGCAACAAGGGCAACATGGGCAACATGGGCTACATGGGCTACAAGGCTACCAGGCTACAGGGCTACAGGGCTACGAGGGCAACAAGGCCAACAAGGCCAACATGGAGTACATGGGCAACAAGGGCAACAAGGGCAACAAGGGCAACAAGGGCAACAAGGGCAACAAGGGCAACAAGGGCAACAAGGGCAACAAGGGCAACAAGGGCAACAAGGGCAACAAGGGCAACAAGGGCAACAAGGGCAACAAGGGCAACATGGGCTACATGGGTAACAGGGCAACAAGGGCAACATGGGCTACATGGGCTACAAGGCTACCAGGCTACAGGGCTACATGGCTACAGGGCAACAAGGGCAACAAGGGCTACATGGTTTACATTAGCTACAAGGCTACTGGGCTACAGGGCAACAAGGGCCACTGGGCAAATCTTCATCCTTACTTTATACCTTTGCATGAAGCATCTTTTATTTCAAGAAAGTAACAAAGAACTTCCAGGCTAAAACTAACTTAAATCAACCGATGCATTTGATCTACGTTCCTGATATCCTTTCCCATCGAAATCTTTTTATATTTCCTTCTATATTTATTTCTTGGTATTCATTTGTTATAATATTTTTAATTAATCCACTTCTTATTGAATATTTTTTCATCCTAAAACTACGTCGACCAATCAGAGCGAACCTTGTAAGAGCTGCGTACCGCCTCAGCAATATCTACATCTACATATCCTCAAAACAGAACAGAAAAAGACTGAATCTAGAATAAACTACGATTTATTTGTACATGTAAACAGAAGGATTGCGTTTCACTCCTCATGGCAACCGCCAGTAGCGTCCATGTCCGCGTCCCAATATCGCAACAAAACGAAGCCTTTATCCAAAGTTACGGAGCTCTACACTCCCAAAACAACTCAGTCACTACACATTATTCAATAATTAGCGAGATTCTAAACATAAAAACGGCGATCCGAAGAGTATTTAGCTGCATTTGAACAACATGTTTATGTTAAAACTATCTTCAGGATCTTTGAAAATCGTTTTAAGTTCGCTCGTATAAAACGCCAACCATTTTGGACTAAAATCCCTTGTCGTCAAGCAGGCCAAGTTTTGCTTAATGATTAGCTAAATCTATCAACTTCCTGTTCTCCAAATTAGGAGCCAAACGGAAGTAAAGCGAATTTCTACGAAATCACGTAGCGAAACAGAAATGGGTTATGACTGAAACTATCAATTTGGTGGACAGATGCAAATTCATTGAGAAAGATTTACCTTCATCTAGGTCCATGATCGTGGAGATCGACAGATGGATGGATGGAGGAACATGAGACGAGTCCGAGAGGAACTGACACTTAGAATACAAAATGGCGGCTTGGCTACACAGCACGACACGGAGAAACGTCGCGAGTCTTGCTAAATTTGGCCCATTTTTGACCGGAATTTTAACCTTCAAATAAGCAAAAGTTTCAATTTCATTTAATTTTATGTTTTTTTCATGATCCGAGACGATCCGAGTCGATCCGAGTTGATCCGAGTTGATCAGACCCGGACTGGCGGTCCGAGTTGATCCGGTCCGGCCGACTTTTGTACCTGCCTGTCAGAAATATTCCCAGCCAAAGCAATTTTTTTTTTATATATGTTTTCACTTTGTTTCGACTTTCTACAATCCATGACTCACTAAAAAGACCCGCTTGCAATAGTTAGCTGGACTGTAGGATGAAATATTTAAGCACGCCAAATCTATTTCAGCTAATTAATTTTACCCATAAGTAGGTTGAATTTTCCCTAGAGAATTCCACGCCAGCGAGAAGGGTATACCGGGAGAAACGACACGAATCACTTGAGTAGAAGGGCCTTATTCCGGGGCGGATAGCACGACTGCAACTTAATACAAGATGGCGGACCAGGAATGGTGATGCGTCACATGACTGGCCATATACCGCTGACCGGTAATGGCGTGACCTTTCTCTCTCTTGTTCTCTTACCTTTCTTAAGAACTGGAACAAAGGGTGTAAGCCGAATAGCTACTAAACTAGGGGAAGTCCTCTACGTAACAGATAAACAGTCTCTAATATATGATCGTCTTTCAACTATAACTATACTAATTAATGAAAAAGCTTCAAGAAGTCAGGATAACATATGTAAGGTCGGTAACATAAACGGGCTAACTACTGGTCATTCGTAATACGCTGCAGAGTGTTATATATATCAAAATTCCGTAACATAGTCCTTGAAGCGCTCAGGGGGGCGTCGAGGGCGAGACGACCTTAGCTGGCAGGCATCCGTAGCGAGGTTGGATTCTGTTGGAGGAGACTGTGCTTCATCATCCTCATCAGGAACCGGTAGGTCAGGGCAATCGGTCACGATCTCAGTCGGGGTCTGGGCAAGGACTGGTACAACGTTCTGGTTGTTGCTGTAAGGTGGGGGTGTTGATATGTCCTCTGGGATATCAGGAGGTGCCGGTGGTCTGGCCTGTTCCTCGGTATCACCATCATCGTGGCTATCAGTGTGCGGTGTGCGATGAAGTAGAGGTGCGGACATCTCGGTTGGAACCTTGAAGCATTCAGAGAGC
This sequence comes from Orbicella faveolata, assembly GCF_042242905.1. Classification (NCBI taxonomy): domain Eukaryota; kingdom Metazoa; phylum Cnidaria; class Anthozoa; order Scleractinia; family Merulinidae; genus Orbicella; species Orbicella faveolata. The sequence goes on along the minus strand of NW_028301578.1, from coordinate 1,490,159 downwards.
CTTACGCGATAGGAAGAGCTGCGGAGTTGAGATCCGATGAACTTTCTGATGTTGCAGAACGGGGCTCCACTGATGTTACTAGGTACCGGTCGCGGCCGCGGGACTTGTTTCGGTCTGAGTGGAGGTACACGAGGTCACCAACTACAATGGGCGGATCTGGGCGCTTTTGTGCCAGTGGAGCTTTGGACTGTTCGCTATACAGGTGGTTCTTGAGTCGCATGAGGTGTTGAGTGCTACTGAGGGAGTTGTCACTGAAGGCGATCTGGGCGTTAGCAAATTGGTCCCTCTGAGTCCACATTTCGCGCGAAGAAAGTCCACGGGAGCGGATTAGAGAATTTAAGACAGCAGTTGCTACGGACAAGGCGAGTGTGGTTACTGCTCCACCCAACGGGTCTTGACGAAGGAGCTCAGCCTCTAGCTCTTGTACTGCCCTTTCGGCTACAGGATTTTTGTTAGGATTTTTTGCCTGGCCAATCTCTAGTGTGATCCTGTGCTGATGAAGAAGCGGATCGTCAACTAACGCCTTGAACCCAGGGGCAGGATTGGTGCGTATCATTGCTGGAGGGCCATCCATTGGACGCAAAGGGAGGCAAAGCTGTATAAGGGCATCACGCAGGGTCACGTGACGTTCATTGTCGACGAGTGCAGCTACGGTAAACGATGTCACTGTCTCTCGGAGGACTAGGATGAGCTGTCGGTGGCGCTTGATCACATCTGCCGCGAATGCTTGGCCCACTGCCTCGGGAGGTGCGGAAGTTGTTTGCTCCTGCTGAACTGTAGGGGTTTGGCGTAACGCGGCACAAGAGTGACAGCCACTGGTGACTCGGTGAACAGCCTTGTCCATATCTGGGGCATACAAGTAACGCTTCACGACATTCTTGAGCTGGTGGGAGGTGGGGTGACTCAATTGTATGTGGAGAGCAGTTAACAGGCCATCTAACACCTGGCGTGGAATGATTATGCATTCGCGGACTGGCACGAAAGGCTCATTGCGTTTAACGACCAGAAGTCCATCGCTAGCAACGGTAGCGACGTTCAAATACCTCTTGACGTCCTTGACATTGGTGGTCTTCCGGGAAGGTCTTGTGCCTTGAACAAGGTGTGCGTGCGTGCGTCGGAGGTCAGCACACTAAGCTTGTACTGCCAATCAAGCCGAACGGCTTGTGAAAGGTAGGCACACACTGCCTGATAGTACATCTTGCACAGACGTGGAGCGGACTACGGATTCTTGCGTACGACTAATGAAGGAGCAGATCTGACATCTCTCATCTTCACAAGAGGGAACATTACGACTAGCAAAGTCAGACGGTAAAATTGCTGAGCTTGATACCTGCTCACAACAGACAAGAATGTGGAGACGCGAGGGCTTGTCGAAAACTCACCACGACATAGCTTCTCATAGGCCTAGACGCAGGGCTTACTGTCTGTCAAGATGCAAGCATTTAGGGATGACTGAATGATGAACGGGCTAAAGTGCTTGGTTGCGGCTGCAATGGATAATGCTTCCACCTCACACGGTAACCACGTTGTCTGTGAACCACGCAGCTTGGCGCTAAAGAAGCCAGAGAGGTGCAGTTTCCCTTCGCGGGTGAAATAAAGGGTGGCACCTATACCTGGTTTGCGGACGGCTCCGTCAGTCACAATCCAGAGCTGATCTGTTGGTCTGGGGAGGGTAATGGTGCGACAGGTTGAGAGTGCCTGTTGGGCGCTTGCAAAGGAGCTCCGGAGCTCATCAGTCCAGGCGATGGTTTCTTGGGACTGACGTCCAACGGTGACGTTATCTAGTGGGGCGAGAAGTGAGGAGCATCCAGGAAGCACACGAGATAAGACCTTGTAGGCACCTACGAAGGATCTCATCTGACCAACTGCATCTGGCGCGGGACAGGAGGCTAGAGTATTGACGCGGTGTTGACTAGCACAGAGAGTACCGGAACTCCAGATCCAGCCAAGTACGGTAGTGGTCTTTGGGTTGATGATTGTTTTTGATGCCGATAGTCGCAGATCACACCTGTAAAGAGCCTGGAGTACTCTCTTCCAGTTTTGGAGTAGCTCTTGAGGGCTATTGCCTCCACAGTAGAAGTCGTCTGCAATCTTGGTGACGATTCCCTCCTGCAGTAGATCACCCAGAACGCGGCACATGATCTCTTCTAAAGCGATTTCTGAGCCGGGCATTCCCATCGCAGTGCGCGTATAGACTCTTACCCCTTTAAAAGGAATTGCAACACCACAGTATTTCATAGACTCGCGTGCAAGGGATATTTGGTAAAATGTACTGGTCAAATTTGAGATGATAATGTGCTTCCATTGTGCGATTTGTCGGAGAGTAGAGTCCACGTCAGGGAGCAAGGACGGCTGAGGCTTACTCTAGCGGCCAACATCCGCGAAGGCCGTGACGAGACGGGATTCACCATTGGTCTTCTTAACAAGGAATGATGGATTTAGGTATTCTACTGTGATATCAATCTCCTCAGGACCCTGGAAGACACCGAGCTCCTCAAGCTGGTCAAACTTATCTTGCAGCTCTACGAGCTTGCCATGTGCGTACTGAGGGAGGCGCCCCTTGCGTTGTGGGGGCTCGATGGGACCCATGTTTACTTTCGCCTTGAATGGGCCAGCTGCACCGTTGTAACCCGTGATTTTAGGGTCAAATATTGAGTCGTACTCGTTTAGCAGTGATCTGAAGCTGACTCGTATGTCTGGGGGCAGAAGGTTGTCGGGATCAATCTTCACGGCCGACGGGTGGCCGCCTGGCAAAGGGGGAGGCGAAGCTACACTAGGCTGTGGTACTTCAATGGAGTCGTCGCTGGGTTCGAAAACGGGTGTGGCTTGGCAGAAATGTTCATTGCGCCTGAGCATGCGAGGCTCGTTTGTGAGGTTTGCAATGCGTATCTTTCGAGCGACACTTGAAACGATGCTCGGCTGGGGCCATATCTGGGACTGCTGGAGTTTCCGAAAGCTGGGAGAATCGGTGCCTTGCTCGATAGCATACTCTGAATCAGGTTGGGCCTCTTCGGGTAGTTGCATTTCGATGAAATCGCCGGGCCAAATAGTTTCCTTGAACGGCGGAGCACGGAGCACAAATGCGCGACAGGCGGAAGCGTTGCAACCAGAGGAGGGGGATGATCCGTAAGTGAAGACCGTGCCATCCCCAAGGATCACTTCACGCTTAGCTGGGCGTACGGTCACGTCATTAGTTTCCATGAAAGGAGTGCCAGCGAGGATGTCGACATCCAAATTTTCGACCACCAGGCCCTCGAACTTAAATTCCTTGTTGTCACGGGTGAAGGTGATCCGGGTTTCACCGATGACTTGAAGTCTGGAAGAGCCGTCTGCTTGGTGAACTGACTGAGCGCTACTCACTATCGGAGACCCAAGTTTTCTTGCAGTGGCGTGCCTGATCATATTTCCTGTAGCTCCACTGTCTACGGTACCTCGCACAACATGGTGATGGAAGAAGACATCAAAATATGGGGACTGGCGGGTCTGGACTCGGTATACTACGGCGCCTGGGCTGGAATAATCACTTTCGTCTCCATCACAAGCAGTAGGGGTTCCATCAAAGGTGGCGTCTGGTTCTGCCTCTGCTTCCAGGATGCCAACAATCTGGCGAGCCTTGACCATGTAACGTCTGTCACTGTCGGGTAGGTATGTGCACTCGCTGAGGAAATGCCTTATATCTGAGCGGCCGGCTTGCTTACAGAGGGGACAAACCTTGCCTGGCCGAGGCCTTCTGGAGTCTGGCTTGACCGGGCCTTTGCTACTCGGTGGAGAGCGATGGTATCCATTACCGACCGCCGTACGGAGAATCTTTGCATCGTCGGAGGCTCGAATCTCTTCCAGTAGGGAAGTAAGGGCCTGTGACATTTCTGGTTTGATAGAAGCGAGTGTTCGGGACCTCAGTTCAGTACCATATCTTTGCTTGACAAGCCTAGGCAAACTCGGGTGGATAAGCTTCAACCATGTGAGTACAAAAAGGTTTTCCAATGTTGGGGAGAGCTCTTCGTCTTCTTGCAGTGACTCACCGTGATAACTTAGACCACTGGTTCGAAGGAGTGAGTCCTCAACAAAGACCATAAGCCGCTGGTATAGATCTTCAGGGCGCTCGCCTGCCTCAAGTTGCATATCAGAAAAATCAATAAAGTGAGCTCCTGTAACTTGGAAGCCAAAGTGCTGTCTGATCGTTTGCCAAATAAACTTTAGAGAGGTCGAGTTTTTAACTAAAGTGCTCCTTGAAATAATTGGACAGTAGTTAGCTATTTGGCCAAGCATAAGCTCTAGAAAGCTAACCTTCTGCTGAGCAGTTAGACGTTTTGGAGCTGCGATGTCTTCACCGTCGTCTTCGAATCCTCTTAGTGGCTGGGCTTTCGTCTTTTTCAGCCAAGTAACTCCTTCAGCCAGAAAAGGGGCAAAGTTATTATCCAAGGACAAGCAGTATAACAAGTTCTGCCTCCAGTTCTCAAAGCTGTTAATTGTCTCCACCTTTGAAAGGCACCACTGCTTCGGTGCACGCGGAGTTGAAGCCATTCTGTATTGTGTAGAACAGGGATTCGTGCTGGAACAACGACAGGGTGCGCTGCTGTTACGCTCGGTTTTTCGGGCGGATTTTAGCTTGGACGAGGAATAAAAGAAGGCCTAGGTACGATCCCACCGATGCCACCACGCCAGCGAGAAGGGTATACCGGGAGAAACGACACGAATCACTTGAGTAGAACGGCTTTATTCCGGGGCGGATAGCACGACCGCAACTTAATACAAGATGGCGGACCAGGAATGGTGATGCGTCATAGACTGGCCGTATACCGCTGACCGGTAATTGCGCTGTTTTAGACGTCACGCTGCTTGTGAAAATGAAATGTATCCTCAGTTCTATTGTTCTTTTTTTGCCCTGTTTTATTTTTTGGCCGTCGTGTAAAACATACTGCAACGCAACTATATAATGATCGAAGCTCTACCCTTAATTAATTTTGAGACTTTTGCTAACACTTCCTTTGCTTTCGGAAGGCGTAATGCGTCATATTTACAGCAGATTGAAGGTCCGACGACAGTAGTTCGCAAATGCGGATCTTTTTTAAAGGTTTCTAGCGTTTATACTTGGTATGTTTTAAAAATATGAACTGATGTGTTTGTGGATCAGAAGAATTGCTAAGCAATGCAGGTGGACTCTGGTCAGTTATTCTTCCATTATCAGCGCATAAACTGATGAACGAGATTGTCGAGGAAAGTCAGAGGTCAGCGAATCCTATTTGGCAGCGAAAAGACAGGTTAGGTGACACCAATTTGCCGCTATCCATCATGGTATCCGTTCCACGAAGATGTCAAGAAGAAGAGAAGAATAGGAAAAAAAAATCCTAAGACTTGTAAATGCTGCTATGTCAGGATTGCCAGCGGAAATCTTTCTTGCGATAAATGTTGTTGTTTTTGTCGGCGCAGGTTACTATACCCTCCGTTGTACCTTCCCAGCTTTAAATGACTTAAATAGGCAAGTTCTATATTAGAAGGTTGGAGAAAAAAGCGCCTGCTAACATTTACTTTGCAGTCCCGTTTTCAATATTCAACTGAAGTACATGTAAATGCAACTCTGTAACTTTACTTATACATGTACACAGTTAAACAGGTTAAATTGTTTACATTTGCGGTGCCGTGATTGTGAAATCTACACATTATCCGTTTGTCAGAAATCTAATTTTACGTAAAAAGATTGAAATATTCCCTGTGAGTGAAGGTACTTTTGAATGCATAAATAAACTCATGTTGTCATTTTATTTTACTTTAAAAGAAGCATACTAACCTGCAGAACGAAAATATGATAATGAAAGGAGTACTCTCTTCTGTCTCTTGGTGTCAGAAAAACACGCAAGCAGTCTACTGTTTACTTCTTACTGGTGTTTTCGTTGAAATCCGGTTATTTCAGTGGCGCGTTAAAAACAACTCGAAGAATAATCCAAGCTGATTTTGACATATGTTTTACAACAACATAAAAGTGTGGAGTACAAGGAAGTAATATTACAAGGACTTTAAACGCCTATACCAGATTGCCCTCAGACCAACATGCTAAAGTCCTTTGTTTACTTTTCGTCAGGTTTTAGGTAAATTCGGGATTTTTCAGCCGGGCCTCAAAAACCACTCGAAGAATAACCCAAGCTGATTTTAATACATGTTTCACAACAACATAAAAAGTGTTCCAAAGGCTAAGTTTCAAGGAATTTGGAGTTATGGCACATGTCGAAAAATATCTCTGAATGTTATTCATAAATTAGGAATTCGACCTCGTAACTGAAAGGGATTTTTTTAAAAATTGTGTGTTTATTCTCAAATGGCCCTCAAGTCAAGTTCTAACCTGTTTTGGATAGCTGAATACTTTATCTTTCAAGAATTAATATCGATATGTTTTGGTTCTCCTTTACACGAGTATGCAAATCAAGTCTAGATTGCTAATTTTAAGCCTTTGTGATCGGTCATTTTGGCGACCGTCTAGGCGAAAATCTTTTACCTCAATTTTCTCGAATTTAAAGCGCTTCAAGCTCAGAAAAACTATATCACGTTTCATATCTACGTAAGGGCTATTTGTGGACGAAAAGAGAGAAAAATCGATTTTTCGACTTCTGCCGTCCTATGTTTGCAGAAAAATCCACTCTTAAAAACTCTTTCTGATAGGTTTTATTCGAATATAGCAAAACAGCTGAACTTGTCACTTCGAATCTACAAGTAGCTTCCATGTTGATTACCAGTTCTTATTAATTTTCACATGCGACTAACCGATTTCGGCTGAAACATTAACAGCCTGTAAAACAATATAGAACATTCTTATAAGTATTGAAAAAGACATTCACATTCGAAATGTTACTTAGTAGAACATCCCAACCCTTCTGTAATGGATTTTTCTTCCTTCATTCACGTCTTATAGCAGGTGCCTTAATTAAATGTAAAGTTACCAACGCTAATTTGCAGTTGTAAGCGAGCTTGTACCGTGTAATCAGACACTCTTCTGATTTTCTACTGAAGATTGCAGAATATCCCTTGATTATTTAAGCAAATTTTATACCCCACGGTGCACATGATAGAGGGTGCCCGCTTAATATGGGGTCTGCTTAATACAGGTTTGACTGTAGGCTGATAGGGTAATAGGGTAATAATAGGGTAAATAGGGTAATAGCTCTAGATGTAAAGGTATGTTAGCTTTAATTCGTTTCTCAGATATGTTTTATCTCGACGTTCCGAAACATTTTTTTATCCCGCTTATATGCCTCCCCCCCGATATACCCCCACCCCCCTCCCCCTGTTTATAAGCCCACCCAAAAACACCTTTTGAAGTTACATAATCCCAGGGCTTTTCCAGGGATTTTACGGTATCTTCACTGAGGAAAGAACTTGTTCCTGCATCAACGGCCAAGGACCTTGGGATTATGCTGACCGTCAAATTATCTTCAAACACCTTGTTTTAAAAACCGTCTCGTCTTGTGTGGCAAGCCTAGCGAAAATTAACCGTGTTAAGCAATCGCAATCAGCTAGCCACGATAATTTATGCGTCAGCCTTTAGCAGATTACTTTATTGTTCTGCTATGTGGTCGAAAAACTCTAAACTTGGCCGCACGCATTATCGCAAGAACTAGGAAATCTTACCACAAAATGTCCACATTGGGTGCCGATAAAACATATAGG
>NW_028301578.1:1280000-1305000 GCF_042242905.1 Orbicella faveolata | reverse complement strand
CGGGTTTAAGGTCTCTGTGAGTAACATCTTTATCGTGTAGATATGTAAGGGCACGTGAAATATCTTGGGCTACTTTTAGTACTGTCGGTGAGAAAACAGTTAATGAAGTTTCTTCAAAAGAATCCATCACTTCCAGAAATTGAAGTAGATTATTTACTTTCTTCTCAATTCCGAAAGGACGAAGTCGAAACACTGATAACTCAGCATTAGAGCAAAAAAAAAAAAAAAAACAGCATCCTTGGATTTCAACAATATTCTCATGGTGAAGGGTATTTAGCAGCCTACCTTCTTTGACAAACAATGCAATCTCGGCTGGCCGCTCACTTCGCAAACGCTTCACAACCACCGTGTTCCCGTTAAACTTCGCTTTATAGGCCACTCCAAAAGACCCGCTTCCAATTTCAACTTTTGCCTCAATTTCATTCCACTGAAACTCACTCAAACCGTCTATACTAATTTTTTTCCTGGGCTTGGTTTTGATGGTGGGTATTTTGAAATACGCCATTACGACAACCACCAAAAGTGCGTGCAGCGCACATCGATTTTATACAAATGGACCGCGCGTATCGCAAATTGATTTATGAATGGAGTGGCAGCACTGCAGGTGTAATTTCATGAATGGAATTCGGTGATTAGCGCTAGTGCCAAAACGCACCTTAATCCAAGGGTTCGTATCGTATCCTTATTGGATTACTTTCTGGAAAAAAATGTTTTCCGAACAAAGGAGGCTGTTAACACATTCATTATTTCTTTTTCAAAAGTAAAAAATACGCGCAAGTTACTGTGAAAAATAAATTAGACGTCCCGAAAGAAAACCAATACACGACACGTTGGCTCTTGAATGGTTTTCTTTCTCACGAAATGTTTAATTTGCTTTTTTGATCGAGCAACGCGTTTCAGGCCGACATGCTGAATTGATATTCATCGCAATATAAGCTAACAAAATTTGGGCTTCTCATTTTAGTGAGGAAAATTCATATTTTGGCGAAAAAATTGTTTTCCACCAGACCCCGCGTTTTCCACCACACCCCGCGTTTTCCACCAGACCCGGCGTTTTTCACACCCCGCGTTTTCTACACCCCGGGACCCCGTACCCCGTACCCCGGGACCCCGGCCCCGCGTTTTCCACCTAGCCGTTTTCGCGCGCGCTTTTGCTGATGCAATTCAGCGCGCGCAAAAGGATTACAAAAAACAAACATGCCGTCAATAGAGCGATCATTTTATTTACTCAACAACCGCAACCAAGAAAACTTGTCAAATAAACCACATTATTACTGTAAACAGTTCTATGAATGCTCCTATCTCCGAGACTTGTAGTTCACAAAAAAATAACTCTTGCACGCCTTGGGTGCCTATGTTTATATTCAGTTCACGTCTTTATAGTATGAATAATCGAAAAATAAAACAACTCGCAGTTAGTTTTGAGCCCGAACGAGACAGAACAGACACGTCAAATTTGGCAGTATGTTGCAAACTAGCCTGTGAACAGGTTCTCTAATCGAGGATGGGGCGAAAAGAAAGCACGAAGAAAACGAATAGAAGAGAGAGAAGGGGAAAGGGAAAAGAGGGGTACGCTCCAACCTCCACCCTCATTCCCGCCTCGACCATTTCACTCTCAGCCAGTTCTTTTTCCCCTTCCAATCGGGGTCAGAACCTTCCAGTCGGAGCCTGACCATAATTACAGGCTAGTTGCAAGCTAATTATTGCACTGAATTATTGCTATATTTTTCTAGGGGCGATAATTTTAAATGCCTTAAAAATACTTTCTACGGGTTAAGTATACACCCAGCTGCTACGATATCCAAAAATGTCTCTTGGGAAATTGCCTTAGCCTGTGTTTCTCATAAATTTTGCCTTAAATCCTCTGATGGAGACGAATAAACAATTGCGTGACGCGGCCAGTCACCCTGAATATATTATGTTGTTTCCAACAAACCGGAAAAAGCTATCTTAGAACATTTGGTTGAAAAAAGAAAAACAATATTCCGCTTTAGCCAGGCCTAAAAGCGGCGCTACCCATGTTCTTACTTATTAAAATAATCCAACATGTATGTTAGGCAAATTTTGGACAACTTTGTTGTTTCAGCCCGAAATAACATCTGAGCAGAGCTGTGTAATAGTGTGATGATGGAAATAGAGCCATGACTGTCAAGGGCAGATTTCAGGGGAGCCACCGAGGTCGTCCAGACTAACAGGAGTTATCAGATTTAAGCTAAGCGGAGTGCAGACTTCTACTGCAATTAGCCCGGATAACGCTGTTTACGGTTAGCACTCGATAAAAGAAAAAAGAACACACGATATATACTTAAAAAGTCTTTGGTCTGCAGTCTGCATTTTATCCTCTGTTGAAAAAACTTTAAAAAGCGACACCGCTGCTTCCTGTTGTAAGGGGCATCAAAGCTTGGCCAATCGGTGCAACCGCGAAGCGAAGCTTTGTAATAAACATTTCTTTACTTAGCATGCCTTATGGCGCATTCTACACCGTGACTTTATCGATGATTTTACCTGTAGAGTACGTATATGAAATGCCTTTTAAACCTTTTTATTCAACATTTGCGTAGTCTAAATATTGTGGATACTTTGAGTTGGGGCGACCTGTGTGGCGAAACGACCTGTTACCTTTTCGTGACACGTCCGTCTACCACGAGCCCCCATCGCGCGCAGGCTATCCTTATCATGGATCAGGCCCTACTTGGATTGGCGAACGAGCTACTCCCTCCTAATCCCTCTGTTTCTAACCCTAATAGTCACCCTAATAACACTCAGTTATAACTGGAAAACCGCTGACACTAAAAATAATTAAGAGTCAGTTCCTGTAAATACCGAGAATGAGATGACAGTCGCGAAATTTTCGATTTCTTCATATCTTGCCCAAATAACCTCTATAGTGAGTTATTTTCGAAAATACCATTCAAAGGTTCTGAAGTGCGTTAGTTTTTTCGAAATCGAGGAAAGTTTGAAAATCGCCATTTTAGCTGCCTGACGCCGCCGAAAATGGCCGGAAATTGTGCATTTTCTTTTCGCTCGTACAGATCAACGCGATGATATCTACCAATATACTTTGGGTAGCTCATAGTGCATGTCTTGCTGTTTCTAAAGCATTAATTTGATTAGTAAAAGCTCCAAGTTTAATCATATTTTAGGTCGATAAAAGTACCTTCATCGAAGCTCGTGAGCGAAATGGCTAATTTTAGCTAATTTCAATACCATCAAAAGCCCACTGGTACATTGAATTTGAAGTCGAAACTAAAATTTTGTGAAAGCCCATACTCTATATTATGTTGTGTGAAAGTCTCTTACGCGGCCCGAAAAAACTAACCCGTCGAGAGACATAAACGTGTGGTACATTTTTGTAAATTCGTCATTCGCGAAACCAACATGGAACTTGGCCAGCTACCTTCATAAAGAACAAAAATAAGCGAGTGGAAACCTTTTTCGTCTATAAGGATACTTGTAATCGTTTTTTTTTTCCTTTTACATTGACCACATGATTAACTTTTGCAAACATTTGCAGTTAAATCAAAATAGACGCCGCTTTTGGTACATTTTAATGTTATGCAAATTTACTTCGATCACCGGCACGTGCATATCCCCCGAAACTGATTTTCCTTCCGCCTACTGTATGTTTCTTTTTGAAGGTTACAACTGTAGCACACATTATTCGTTCAATATCGGCAGGTTTAACTTTTGTGGAAACGTGAAGTTTGAGTAAACAATCGGTTACAGTTGCATCCATCATGTTTAGCGTAAATATTCGAACACAACCATTTCATATAAACAGGTACACTTTACTTTAAAAACAACCGTCTCATCGCAGCATTTCTTGAAATCCTGGTCTGAGACCAGGTAATGCCGATAAAAAAGCGCGAGCAGTTGACGAAACTTCATGATCAACTGTCGAAACGTTGTACTTGTGGAATAAGCAAGATGATTCAAGCTTTGTATTTCTTACCCGTGTGCTTGCAATTCTTATGGATACAACTGCACCTGTCTGTTACCACCAGATTTATAAATGAATCGTTCGTTTCTTTAGCTAATATAGTACATACCTCTGAATAAAACACATACTGTGACATCACTTTTCTTGGGGTGTTCCAACAGTCGTCCGCGGCCACTTACAAAACGTAAGCAGCAAGACTGGTAAAACCACAGAGGCTTCTTCGTCAATCGCACTACGCTGTCCAGATTTCTTTCTTACAAAGTTTCCAGACTTCGGTTTTTTTTTTAAATTCCAAGACTTCGCCGTTCTGTTGGCCAGTCCGAATAATTGTCATGGTGTTAGCTGAGTAAGTTCTTGACTTTGTTTAGTGGTCCCAGTTCAGACCATATGGCAAATGTGGATTGCGTGACAAACGGCTACTTGCAAAGTATCCAAAGTGGGTGAAGATGGCGGCGAGTGAAACTGTTTGCTCGTGGAAGTAACGTGATTCGCACTGTCAGGCTAAATAAACATTTTTGGACGAAATTGAAGGATGTAGGGGGAAGGGGATGTTGTTTAATTCTGCAAGAGGACAGAACTCGACGAACTGACAGAGCCGTGCGCGGGTCCTGCTATCATGGCATGTCTACGCAGATTAATGGAAAGTATTACCGCGTTCACAAAAGTTGTGCAAACACCTTTCCTCTTTACCTTTAAAATACATGTTTGTCGTTTGTACTTTTTGAATAGAAATGCACCGGTGATAGGGCTGGAATACAAAAAGGACAAAGGAGGCCTAGAGGGCATCAGATCTGAGATACGCGGTGTGAGTTTACATACGTATTCACTCCTGTTGCCCTCTGCTAAACTATATAGACAATAATATGGGCGCTTTCCAAAAATCGGACACTCAGAAGAGCTAAAATTTTCCTATATTTTACCTTGAGAATTCACAATTATTGACCTAGCGAACTTCCCATCAATAATTAGGCGGTATAAAATAGTTAGGCATTATGTATTGTAGCCTTATTTTGCGCATTTCAGAGGCAAAAATAAGAGCGAATGTATGGACTGTCCACCGGGACAAAAAAAAAAAAAAAAAAACTGTGTCTGTTGTAGAGAGAGGAGTTCACTGTGGAGAGGTGACCGTTAGTGGACGTTCGACCGTATAGTTTATATAGGTTTAAAAAAGAACCGGTAACAGGGGTGAATATGTACGTAAATTCTCAACACGTACCCATTTAAGACTGGTGCCTCCTAGGCCTTCTTTTTCCATCCCAGTCATGTCCCTGGTGCATTTCTACACCAAAAACCTGGAGCAATATACCTGTATTTTAAAGTTCAGTAGGAAGGGTGTGTTTTTTTATTAACGGTAATAAAGTCGAAACTTTCTACCACGGCCACTTTGGGGACAGAGGAAAGTCGCCGTTATGGAGCGGTATCAGTAGGGGTGAAATATGATACCGATATTCTCTTGGGTTTCAACATTTTTATCTTAAAAAAGGCTTAGTGTAACATGTAAATTCGTAACACGATCAAAATATATGATCAATAAGACAGAAACCAAACAGAAATAGAGACCAAAGAACTGCGGCATGGATCAAATTTCGTGACCATGTCTAATAAAAAATGGGGTTTTATAGACAGCGTTCGTCAGTTGTTGATTAACTGGCCGTTGTGAAGAGGTTTTTTTGGCAGTTGGGACGTGTTTTAGTGGCTGTTACTGTTGTGGAGAGGTGGCCGTTCTAGAGAGATTAAAATAAGAGTGACCGTCCGCAGGAGTGAAAAAAAGTGGCCGTTGCAGAGAGGTGGTCATTTGTGGAGAGATGGTTGCGCAGGATCGACTGTAGTTTCCATTTTTTCAACCAGACATAGAGAAAACACCCTGCCTACACGAGGCGAGCAAGGCGCAGTTTGGATTCCCTGTCCACGCTCCCCCGGGGCGGGGGAGCTCGTCGTACCTTTTAGGGCTTAAAAATGAAGTTTTAGTAGCCCTCAGGGTGTTCAGCCTCAAAAGGTCCAAAGCGGGAGCCTTTGCTATGCCTTTTAGGGTATTGAGCCGAAAAAAATATGACGCGGGGAGAAAATGTGTATGTAAGAAAAGGTATCTTTTAGGGGAGAAAAAACAGGATCTTGGTACCTCTTAAGGGATCTTAGGGGATCAAAATTTTTCAGGAGCACCCCCGTCCTTCTTATATGGGTGTCTCCCTCCCCTCGAGGTCCACGTTGCCAGCTTCACTCACTTTGCAAAACGTCAGATATCGACTTGTTTGGTACAGTGGCCGATTGTCACGCAATCCACATTTGACTAATTGTCCGAACTGGGACCACCAAACAAAGTCAAGTACTTACTCAACTAAGGCCATAACAGTTATTCGGACTGGCCAACAGAACAGCGAAGTCTTGGAATTTTAAAAGAAAGCAAAGTCTGGAAGCTTTGTAAGAAAGAAATCTGGACAGCGTAGTGCGATTGACGAAGAAGCCATTGTAGTTTTCTGTCTTGCTGCTTACGTTTTGCAATTGGCGGACGCCTGTTGGAACACTCCAAGAAAAATGATGTCACAGTATGTGTTTTATTCAGAGGTATATGCCGTATTAAGTGATAGGAAACGAACGATTCATCTATAAATCTGGTGGTAAAAGACAGGGGAACAGTATCCATAAGAATTGCAAGCACACGGGTAAGAAATACAAAGCTTGAATCATCTTGCTTATTCCACAAGTGCAACGTTTCGACAGTTGATCATGAAGTTTCGTCAACTGCTCGCGCTTTTTTATCGGCATTACCTGGTCTCAGACCAGGATTTCAAGAAATGCTGCGATGAGACGGTTGTTTTTAAAGTAGAGTGTACCTGTTTACATGAAATGGTTGTGTTCGAATATTTACGCTAAACATGATGGATGCAACTGTAACCGATTGTTTACTCAAACTTCACGTTTCCACAAAAGTTAAACCTGCCGATATTGAACGAATAATGTGTGCTACAGTTGTAACCTTCAAAAAGAAACATACAGTAGGCGGAAGGAAAATCAGTTTCGGGGGATATGCACGTGCCGGTGATCGAAGTAAATTTGCATAACATTAAAATGTACCAAAAGCGGCGTCTATTTTGATTTAACTGCAAATGTTTGCAAAAGTTAATCATGTGGTCAATGTAAAAGGAAAAAAAAAACGATTACAAGTATCCTTATAGACGAAAAAGGTTTCCACTCGCTTATTTTTGTTCTTTATGAAGGTAGCTGGCCAAGTTCCATGTTGGTTTCGCGAATGACGAATTTACAAAAATGTACCACACGTTTATGTCTCTCGACGGGTTAGTTTTTTCGGGCCGCGTAAGAGACTTTCACACAACATAATATAGAGTATGGGCTTTCACAAAATTTTAGTTTCCACTTCAAATTCAATGTACCAGTGGGCTTTTGATGGTATTGAAATTAGCTAAAATTAGCCATTTCGCTCACGAGCTTCGATGAAGGTACTTTTATCGACCTAAAATATGATTAAACTTGGAGCTTTTACTAATCAAATTAATGCTTTAGAAACAGCAAGACATGCACTATGAGCTACCCAAAGTATATTGGTAGATATCATCGCGTTGATCTGTACGAGCGAAAAGAAAATGCACAATTTCCGGCCATTTTCGGCGGCGTCAGGCAGCTAAAATGGCGATTTTCAAACTTTCCTCGATTTCGAAAAAACTAAAGCGCTTCAGGACCTTTGAATGGTATTTTCAAACACAACTCACTACAGAGGTTATTTGGGCAAAATATGAAGAAATCGAAAATTTCGCGACTGTCATCTCATTCTGGGTATTTACAGGAACTGACTCTTAATAACCTATATACTCGTCAGGGGCTCTTACATAAAGTAGTTCGCCTCTTTCACATAGTGAAAACACGATCGATCCGCGATAAGTACTTATCGATCGACACGCTGAGACCAGTGAAATCTGTTCAAAGCCATCTGGATGGACGCTCCACAGATGTTTCCATCGATTCCAGATTTGGCTTGGGTCTTCCTGTAGGACTCCAAGTGCGAATTTTAATTTTAGCTTGCCATTTATATGTGCAAATTAGGACTATTTCAACGCTACCGTTTCCTAGTGCGCCAATCTTTTCAACGTTTTCTATAGCTTCAAGTTAATATTGATGCGGAATCTTATTCTCTACCTAGCTTCACCGTCATCGCTACAGTCAGGAAACATTTGTAAGTCTTTATATTCTGTCCTGTATTTTTCTTATCGCTCGGCTCTTCTTCACATGTATTTTCATTTATTTTTCTAGTCGAGCCTCGCTCGATCTTTCAATACTCAACGGGCTCCTCGAGTCTCTTCAACAGAGCGTGAGTTCGAAATCTCTAGGCGAGCGACAACAAGAACTGTAAGCTACACTTCCCTTAACAACAGAAGATTGCCATCATAAATGAAGCAAATACATAAGGAAATGAAATAATATAAGATTTTAACCGACGGAATATACTAGCACAAGCTCAATGTGCTTTCATTGTGGTACTCACAGGGAAGAAACCAAATTCAGCAGATATTTCAGATGATATTTCAGATGTTTCTTCAAAAGCAATAATTCATTGCAGGCTTAAAATCATAGGAATATACTCTCCTCCCATCGCTTTGGCGGGTTTGGCACTCAGGTGGAAGCCACCTTTCTGAGCGATTGTAAACAGCGTTATGTAACAGTCACGGTAAGCCTGTACGTTTCTTTTTAGTGCCAGCGGTTTTCCAGTTATTATTTCTACTTCATCATTGGTCATTGACCGTTTCTGAGTCACGTGAGAGAGCGCGCGAACCTGGGAGATCAATTGTGTGTGATCTTTGGGAGATTCCGCTTATCTGGCGAGCTCTGCAGTTTTTTCGGTACTTTTATCCGACCATGTCTAAGAACAAGACAAAGATTACTGCCACGATGAAGACGCCCTTTTGAGAGACGACATAGAATCGACCAACGCAGCAGAAAACACTGAAAAGACTAAGAACTCGAGCGACTCGCTCGCCGCTATGATCGCCAACACGAATCAGACCATGCCGGCGATGGCGGGAAACATTTCCTCAATGGGAAATGCCTTGAAGAGAATGCATCCTGACACAGCATCACCTTCTAATGTTAAAAGACAAAAAACCACGACTGCTCGTCGCGACGTGCTCAGCGATGAGGCGTCTGGGGATGAATCGACCGACTCGGTAGATTCTAGCGCATTTCTTCAGGTCACTCGTTCTCAACAAGAGCAGGCGCCACCAAAAAGTTTCAGCGAGGTCGAGGACCCCTCGACAAGCTTTTTCGGCAACATTAGTGAGGACTATGATGCCGGAGAAAAGACGTCTGAGGCCGTAACCGCCAAACTGGCAGAATTTGTCCACAAACGTTTCTCAGCTAAACTTGCTGACGGGAAGTACAAGGAGAGACTTGACAAATATGGCCGCGCATCAAACTGTGACAAGGTCACTGTACCAACAGTGAATCCTGAAATTTGGGACAAACTTACTCATCAAGCTAAACGGAGGAGTCTCCGCGTAGCGGCCATTCAGAAGGCAGTCACGAAAGTTGGGGCTATCTTGACTGGCTCAGCCAACAAAATTATGGCTGCACTTGCTGACTCCAAAAACTCCAATATCACCTCAAATCTGGAGGAACTTCTGACCTTCAATACAGATGTTATTGCACTGTTGGGTCACAGTAATCAGAGTTTGTCCCAGCACCGTCGTGATTTAATCAGGCCTTGCTTGAACAAGGAATATAGCGCCTTGTGTTCGTCCCACATTCCAATCACTGGGAAATTATTTGGAGATGAACTCCAGTCCCAACTCAACAGTATCAAGGCCTCGAACAAAATTAGCAACCTTGCGGCCGGTACTTCTAGTCGCCGCTTTCACGACAAACCTGGCAATAACAACAAAAATGGAAAGTCTTTTTTAGGCCAGAGGGGAAAGAAACCCCGTTACAGCCAGAAAAAACAGTGGGAGAAAAAGAAGCAGTGACTGCAAACTATTCACTGAACGATTTACTTGACGAGGTAGATATAAGTAATTTTGTATCGCTTATTCCCGCTCTGACAAATTATTTAACTTTGAGAGCAGACTGCTTTAAAGCTGGTCAACTGGTTGATTATGTAGACAACTGGAAATTGATCACTTCTGATCACGAGATATTGTCTATGGTTCAGGGCCTACGTATTGAATTTCAATCTATACCTTTTCAAAAGAAAGCTCCATTACAGTGTGCAAAATAATCTGAAATGGATGTCATTAGCACTGAAATTGAAAAACTTCTACATAAGGGTGTCATTGTAGCCACAGGGCATGAGAAAGGAGAGTTCATATCTCCCATTTTCATCAGACCCAAAAAGGATGGCTCTTTTCGGCTAATCCTCAGTCTGAAACGACTCAACATACATGTTGAATATCAACATTTTAAAATGGACACCCTGAGGTCAGCCATAAACATGATGAGGCCAAACTGCTATATGACCTCGGTTGACCTAAAAGATACCTATTATTCAGTGCCAATTGCCTATTGTGATCAAAAATACCTGAAGTTTGAATGGTTGGGTCAGTTTTACAAATTTACATGCTTTCCCAATGGGCTGGCTTTCTGCCCTCGGAAATTTACAAAACTATTAAAACCAGTTTATGCTACTTTGAGGCAGTCTGGTCACTTATCATCCTTTTATATGGATGATTCATACCTTCAAGGTGACGACTTCAATGACTGTGTCACTAATGTCATAGCCACTATAAAATTTTTTGATTCATTGGGGTTTGTTATCCACCTCTTAAAATCTGTCCTTGTGCCATCACAGAGAATCACCTATTTGGGATTTGTTCTTGATTTGATAGAAATGAAAATTTACCTGACCCAGGACAAAGCACAGAAACTTAAAGATGCATGTGTGTTAGTTACAAAACTTATCAATTATTTTTTAGTTATTTCCCACTCCTGGTCCTCGGGGACTGGGTAATAGTGTTCGAAGTATTATGGTCTGTAACAGTGTTCGAAGTATTATGGTCTGGGCCATGTGCTCGGTTAGTTTCACAAGCTAGTCATCAACACAAATTGTTCTTGGATTTCTCTATCACGAGCCAGCAAAGCTTGTAAGTGTTTTATTTCAGTTCTTTTCATGGTATTCGATTTCGCTTTATTTATTGTTCTTTTCTTTTCAGTCAAACCAAATACAGATACAAATACCAACGAATAAAGATTGAGTTAAAATTCACAATGTGATAAAATACTTGCCTGCAGTAACCCTTCGATAAGGGAAGTCTCATCGCTGCCGGGCCTTATGACAGCCTGCTTCCCAGCTGTCATGTATGGCCCTTTACACTTTAGACTGATTGATATGGATAAAACAAGTGCTTTACAACATGCTAAGGGGAACTTTGATATATGCATGCAGCTTAAAGACGCCTCATTAGCTGACATTAAATGGTGGCAAGACTCAGTGCACAGTACATATAATGTTGTGCAACATGGTAAACCAGAGATTACAATGTTCACAGATGCATCGTCTTATGGGTGGGGAGCCGTGCTGGGCAGCACCACATCAAGGGGTGCTTGGAGCCCAAGTGAAGCTCCCCATCGCATCAATTACCTTGAGATGCTAGCTGTGCACTTTGCCTTAAAAGCCTTTCGTGCACACCTTGAAGGCAAACATGTTAGGGTGATGATTGACAACACCACAGCTGTTTCAACACTTGCACACATGGGTACAAGTCAGTCGCCATTCTGTAACAATTTAGCCCGCATTATATGGGACTGGTGTCTTGATCATAATATATGGCTATCTACAGCGCACATCCCAGGAAAGTTGAATGTTCTTGCTGACAAAGAATCCAGAAATACAAACATGGGAACAGAGTGGGCTCTAAACCAAAGTGTGTGCTGTGATGCAATAGCCAAATTAGGTTTTAAACCTAACATTGACCTATTTGCTTCAAGGCTAAACTACAAAGTTAAACCATTTGTGGCATACCAACCTGACCCTGAAGCTTTTGCAATAGATGCATTTACATTATCGTGGGAATCATATTTATTTTATGCCTTCCCTCCTTTCAGTCTCATAGCATTAGCTCTTCAGAAAATTCAGGAGGAGGAGGCCACAGGACTAATACGAGTACCCAAGTGGCCAAGTCAACCATGGTGGCCGACACTCATGAGAATGGTAATTCAACATCCTCTGGAACTGCCTCGGAAAAAGGAGCTGATAGTTCAGCCAAGTCAACCAGACCTAGTTCACCCATTACACCCAAAGCTAGTACTGCTCCTATGTCATGTATCCAAGAGCAACTCCAAAGTCAGGGACTATCAGAGCAGGCTACAGCCCTGGTCATGGACTCGTGGCAAAACAGTACGAAAACGCAGTATGAATTCTACATTAAGAGATGAAAGCAGTACTGCAGTAAAAGGAAAATTGATCCCTTTTCAGCTTCTGTAGAAACGGGGGTGAATTTCCTAGCCAAGTTGTACCATACTGGTGTAGGATACAGTGCCATTAACACTGCTAGATGTGCTTTGTCAACCTGCCTCCTGATTGATGGCTGTAAGAGCTTTGGAAGTCATCCTTTAGTGAGCAGATTCATCAAAAGGGTTTTTGAATCCAGACCTGGTCTTCCTAAATATTCTGAGACATGGGACGTCAAGGAAGTGTTTAGTTATTTGCAAACTTTACATCCTCCAGAATGTCTTACATTGAAAGATTTAACTCATAAGTTGGTTATGTTATTGGCTTTTTTGTCAGGACGGAGACGCCAAACGCTGCACTCTCTGAGTGTGTCAGATATGAAATTAAGCACTGATAAATGTGTTTTTGTTGTCAAAACATTGTTAAAGACTTCCAGGCCTGGCAGGCACATTTCCAGCCTGGAGTTTGTTGCTTATCAACCAGATCCTCGGCTGTGTGTTGTTATTTACATGCTAGAATATGTTAAGAGGACCAGTGCCTTTAGACAGGGTGCGTCTCAGCTGCTTTTAAGTTACAAGAAACCAAATAAGCCAGTCTCGGCAGATACAGTTAGCAACTGGATTAAACACGTACTAAGCAAATCTGGCATTAGCACTAGTCTGTATAGTGCTCATAGCACCAGGTCAGCTTCTACCTCCTCTGCTAAGGCAGCACAGATACCTCTGGATACTATTATGAGGAGTGCTGGATGGTCAAATTATGATACCTTCCAGAAATTTTACAACTTGCCTGTTGTCAGCCAAAATAACTTTGGAAATGAACTTTTGAGATCTTGTACCACTTAAGGACTTCTTATGTGCACATTGTACAGCAATACAAATTGCTTCAGTTTTGTCAAATGACTGTTGTTTCTTTTTCTTATGTGTGGCTCCTAGTCACATGGGCTTTAAAGTCTCACGTGACTCCGAAACGACCAATGACCAATGATGAAGTAGAATTCAACAATTAAACGAGACTTACCTGTAAGGTGAAGTTTGATTGGAATTCTACGAGTCATTGGTCGGGAATGTAGGAGTTACGTGTCCACCCTATTATACACCATTCTATTTACTGTACTACCCACCCTTCATTCATTTTGTGTGACTACTCTCCAATTTGAAAATTGATCTCCCAGGTTCGCGCGCTCTCTCACGTAACTCCTACACTCCCGACCAATGACTCGTAGAATTCCAATCAAACTTCACCTTATAGGTAAGTCTCGTTTAATTGTTGAATTAAATTGCAACCTGCAACCTGCAACCTGCGCCCTGCAAAATATACCTGCCGTGTGCAGCCGTGCAAGGAAAGTCACATGATGTTTACTGTGTTTAGAGAAATTACAGAACGCTAAATACAGCAGAAAAGATGGTTGATTCGTTGATCTATCGAAAAGATTAGTTCAGTTCAGTCTTCACAACATTTTGCTGCAAGTTTCTGCCTGGAAGACTTAGCCAGTGGCCGAACTTGCGGTAAGCGACTGATCTATTGTTGTGGTGTTTTCAAGTGTTTTCTCTAAAAATTATCAAGTTGCCTTGTCTTCAATAGGTATTTTTTCAAAGTCTGTCTGACTTGAAGCCACGCTGCGAGACACTTTTTTAAATTACATCGTTTTAATTTCGCTTATCGCTAAATGATAACACTTGAGTCGCTTTGTGGAAGTTGTTGTAAGTTGCATATTGCAAACAAATAGTTTTCGCTGACGTCACGGACTGCAACCTCACGTTTAAGGTGGCTCCATATGGTTATTCGCTGTTCATTTGGCACGCGCTAGTATCTACTATCCACGGGAATTTTCGCATTACTCTTAATCGCACCTCTTTCAAGTCTATCGAAATGAACTTCTAGAAGACAAAACTACTCTTTTGATCCATCACTGTTAAATTAACAGGGTTTTACCTGGAATTAAAACTCTCTAAAGATAGGTTGTTTACAGTGTTTATTTTGCTTTTATTTCAATTTTCTTCCATATCCTTCGATAAAAATTTTCTTAACTTTGACATTTCATGAAAAATGTCCAGAGGAATCTTCTGAAGGCCAAACAAATAGGGGTTACAAAGGTAGTTTTCTCGCTTTCAGCGAATTTGTGTTTTTTAGCTCGACTTAAAAAATTGTCTTACAAATTTACTTGATGAATTGGTAGACAGAAGGCGTAAACAGTATTTACCGCTCTGTAAAATTTGAAGAAATTTCACCGAAGAA
The DNA here is from genome assembly GCF_042242905.1 of Orbicella faveolata. NCBI lineage: Eukaryota > Metazoa > Cnidaria > Anthozoa > Scleractinia > Merulinidae > Orbicella > Orbicella faveolata. The sequence continues at coordinate 1,290,433 of NW_028301578.1, read as the reverse complement.
AACTGGAGATATTCACGTGAAAGTTTCGCATTTTTTCGATCGCACAACACGGTACGTCACAGAATAGGAATTTGCTAAGATCACTATTTGAGCATGCGTGAAATTCCCAACCAGCGCACACGCGCGCGTACCTCTGCTTCGGATCTAATGTTGACATGATCGTGAGCTAAGAAATCGAAGGAACTTTGAACGAAAGTCAGCTTAGCTCTTCGCAAAAAGGGGCAAAGTTTCGACTTAAGAATTAGTTGAGGACTTACTGTGGGGTTTAATTCTTTGAAATTTCCTCGAAATGTTTCTCAATTGCAAGTACTATTCTTGTTGTTCGTGTGACTCTTGGCGCCGACGAGCGAGCGGACAATGGCGGCTTTGACAGAATGCCAACAAGCCCTTTTCTCCCAAATCTTTGGAACAAATTCTGGAAATCTTCGTATTCAAGACCACTTCCAGCCATTTTCTTTGAGATGTTCTGTTTTACTGGGCTATCTTGGTGACCTGGATGGTACAACTTTCCTCTATAAGACAGAAGTCGGTTGTGGCGGTCGTCGAGGTATTTCATATCTTCCGTAGCATCTTTCACAGAGATCAACGAGCTTCTGTTTACGATAATTTCATTTGAAAGAGCTAGTCTGGAGGAAAACAAGATTCTACGGAGGGCAGAGACATCTTCCAGGGCGTCGTGGGCTTCAAAGGTTTCCTTAAATAGGTGTTCGTAAAGAGAACTTTGGTTTGGCTTTGGAAATTGGCCTTGTTCATTTTGGAGAGATGAGTGCTTGTCCTTTATAAGTGATTTAAACAGTAAAAGAGTGTCGGCACACCTGATGTTCTCAGAAGTGAGTTCGGCAACAAAATTGTGTCCACCGTTCCGAAGAAGTATAGGGACAACAAATGTGGCGGCATTATGTCCTGCTAAGACTGTGCAAACTTTTTTTGTGGTGCGCTTCGAAGCCTCAGTGGTACTCGCCTTCAAAAAGTGTAAGAATTGCGTAAGTGCTTCCTCTAAAGGAAAAACTGTTACAGGGTGATTGTCCTTGCAAAGAGTGCGGATCCCATTCACAGTCTTTATTGTCAGATTGTTTACTTTTGAAGCATGAGCATCCATGTCTTTTTTTGGAAGAATATAGCACGAAAAACTTTTCCCTGACCTGTCCACTGCTGCAAGCTGGCAGAGCTCGGCTAATTTGCTAGTTGAATTTGTCTCAGTATCAAACAACACGAAATTATAAAAGGTACTGTCATCGTATTTTTCCTTTTTGATTGACGGTCTTTGGATGTTGTTTGGAACTATTTTCTCGTATTCTTCTTGCTGGTTTTTTGCAACCATAGTATTTACACTGCAAAGTTCAGAGACTGTGTTTAGTTCGGTTGTTGTTTCAGGAGTAAGGTTCAGACCAATGTTACTTTGGTACATTGTACCTTCCTTTGCCTCTTTCTTGGAGGTATCTGAAATTTTTTGTTTGTTCAACTGTGATCTACGTCGTTTGAATATGACTGCTGATTTTCTGTTTTTGTCCATTGTGGTTTTCCTTTCCATTATTCGGTTAAATTCTTTGCAGAAAAATCCCGGCTCTATGTTGAGGGCTTCCAAAGTGTGGGGAATATAGGCATAATCTAAATTAATTTGTGATATTCCACAGGACACTCTAAAGTCGTTACTTTCACTTCCTCCATAATAACGAATCTTGGGGTTTTTAGAGCCCACCACACTGTTCAGGGATTCATTGCACTGAGAATTTGCAGCAGGAACCAATTTTCGAATGACAGTATCAGTGCTGTATTCTCCGAACAGGGATGTCAGTGCCGATTTAAGGTTGTCTCCATGGAGGTCTTTGCCATAGGGAAGGTCTTTGTGGTTATAATGCTCAGGATCTTTCTTAGAACCACACCAGGATTCATCGCAGCCATGGTGATCACCAAATGCATGGGGAACTATGTTTTGCATTCCAGTTTTCATTTTTGAATGATTTCCCTTGTTTTGTGCTATGCAATGTGTAAAGCACTTCACAAGGTAATTGAAAACTTATTGTGACAATATTGAACAATTTGGAAACTTGCTTCGCTGAATTAAATTATAGAGTCGTGTTGTTAGGGACCTTTTTACATGAACAGTGTCACCACTTTTCTACACCATATGGCACCTTTTGCTTTAAGTGAAGTTCAGTAGTGGAATTATCATCCCTTGCGTATGTGGAAAATTTCACATTTGATTTTGTTACATTAGTGAAAAGTTCGACTGCAGCACTAGCCTCCGTGGCCTTGGATGAACCTGAGTGGTTTTTTCTGCAATCATGTTGTTTTGGCTGTCTGCCTGCCATTTTTGTAGCTTCACAGGAGCGACAGGCTTTATTTTTTGTAACGTAATCTAGAACTTTATCAGTAGCTAAGCTCAGGGCTGCTGCATGACCAGTACGATAATTGTGGCCCTTGCCACGCTTTTGCCAACCCATATCAAACGAACAAGGAATTGAAACCAAATTGTTATCATCAGGCTGACACCCATTAATAAGTGCTTGTGCTCTTTCTCTATTCAAAGAATCTTGGCAGCTTGTTTTTGCAATGCATTCCACAGCTCTACCAACTTCCCTTTCTCTTTGTTTGTATGTACAGGAATTCATGGGTGGAATGTCAATTGTCGCAAGCACATTGTTAATGTGGGTTAGACCAATCCCAGCATGTAGACAGCTGAGTGCTCTCGTGTTTACATTGAAAGCAGGTGGTCCACGCTTGCCAGATCTGTGTTTACCAGAAGTATCTATTCTGTTGCTTTTTCCACAAAACAAGCACTCTATGAAGAATGTACTAGCTAAGCCATGTCGTGTCTCATTTGTTACATTGTGAAATGACAGTGGACCTATGTAAGATCAATAAAATTAATTATTACTACTATCTGTAAAGTTTAGGTCTTTCTTTGAGAGATGGTAGGAGATGTATGAAAAAGTGAATGGGTTTTCAGAGGTTGCAATAAAATGGGGGAGATGGGTGTCGACTTATCATACAGGAATTTGCCAGTGGTGATAAAAGCTATTGCAACACTACTGAAGGACCTACTTCTTTGCTACCAAATGTATTAGAATTTTAACTTTTTTGAGGATGTCCTCAGAGCCCCTTTTGCAGTGAAACCAATAGTGGCTTTAGATGAAGTATTGTACATATCCTCTAAATGCATGCTATGAGATCACTGCCAAGGCATTGCATTAATGTGGTAAATTTACTGCTGCTATTTCATGGCATTGCAATTCCCGTGAAGGACTTTTGTACAGGATTTGTGTACAGTCATCTAAAAATGGAGTATGAAATTGTTCAATAGATGAGTTTTATGTTACCATTTGGGTGAAGCATTGTTCAAGAAACTTAATTTTGATTCATTATGGTATTACCTTTTTATATGGATTTAACTGGCTTTAAAAAGTTGGGAGTTTTGAGGAGCTCTAAAAAAACAACTGAAATTGATGTAACTCCACCACTCTTATAATGATCGGTCCCTGAAGTGACAATCAATTAGAATATGTAGATGTTTTACCATTGTTATGTTCTGTCTCTACAGCATAAATCCTAGTAATTTTATGGAAAAAAGTTTACTCATCCCTTAACTCTGCAATGTTGTTGAAGTTCATAATAAAGATTTAACTCTTTGACAATGACAGCATTGTTTCATATTATCTCGAAAAATGTCCAGGTGAATGATCCGACTGCCATGGGGAATGCCTCTTTTCTTGACGCGGCAGCCTGGCATTTAAAAAATAGTTACAAAAACTATTGAGCTCGCGTGTCACTCAACAAAGTAATTAAATATCTGACATTTCAAACCGTACCTCAGTAGCTCTTGTTAAGCACTTAGACGGTGGCTCGTTTTCATCCGATGAGTTTTCAAACTCGAGTTTTCTTTTGGCTGCCCAACTTTTGAAGCCTTCTGTTAATTTCTTGAAGTGGAGATCGGCGAGTTGATCTTTTTCCTTGCTTTTCGCGAAGCGACCATTAGAAGTGCGCACGTTGAAGCGGTTTGGAGGAGTAACTTCTTCACTTGGTCTATAAATATGGGAATCCCCCTTTGGCGAATTCTGCTCGTTTTTCGTAGCGTTCACGACTCCAAGGACGGCAAAATATATAAATGGTCGGCGCCAATTTCTTTCATCTGTGTCCCTCGATCGATGATTGTGAGAATCAGATAAGTTGTTCAGAACAGCGGGAAATGATTTTTTAAACCTTCTTTTGGACTCCAAGGAATTTGCAGCCTTCTTACGGATAGGTAAACATTTCGAAAAGATGATACTTCCACAAGTTTTTGACGAAGACAGAGTTTGCAAAGTTGGGAAGCCATGTTTGTTTACTTCCTGCGTGGGAGAGCCGCGCGTCGGTCGCGCGAACTTTTTAAAGCTCGCGCCATCGGCCACTTTCCAGTAACCAGGTTGCGCGCGGTCAGGAAACTATATGAAGTCACCTTAAAAATAATCAAACTGTAAGCTTATTTGTAAACACTGCAAGGCGAGTTTTGAATCTGTTTTTCACAGGTGCTCGCTTCATAGACTGCTAAAATTTCTTCCTCTGTTGTTGGAAACCAACAAAGGTCAGTAAACCATCTTAAGCAGTTTTAAGCCTGCGCTCAGTTTAAAAATACGGTAAATGCGCCCAAAATTATGATATTTCGTTTCGGTTTTCCGTAATTTAGACCTAAAACTCGAAAAATTATTCCAAGTCTCCAAGAAATCGTTCCGTTTTTCCGTATTTTAGATAGAAAATTCGAAAAAAAATGTAAGTCTAAAAGTATGCGACACTGGTAAAATTTAGAGTTATTCAAATGAGATAACTCTCAAAGGAGCGCTATTGTTTTCGCTATTGTTTAGATAAACAAAGAACTGTATGCCTAATAAATGTATGGGGTTATACGGAAATCTTGCCACGGGATTTGCTGTTTGATAATCAGATGTAGTGATATATGCATATTGTGTTTATTAAGATTTCCTCTTGTCCTGTTAATTCGGTTTGGTGAAATGATTAGTTGAAATGTCGAGATTATGCATGTAAACCCTGTCTGCACATGAAGCTCTGCTTTGATTTTGACTTTCTATTTGATTTGGTCGAGGGCACACGGCCCCTATTTTCCTTTTGAGAGGTTTTTGTGATTTATGTCTGGCTTTGGTGCACGTACAGTAAAGTATTATGTGTAAAGGGCTATATTTAGTAATGACAAATGGAAATTAAAATATCATTTAATATATGCTTATAAAAACTTTAGAGTGGAGAAATCCTCACCCTGTCCATTTCTCTGTAATAAACATATCATTTACATACATATAAAAAGTCTATTTGGTGACAGCCCTCTCCTCTCTCTGCTCTCTCTCCCCCCTCTTCTTTGCTTTAATAGTCTCATTAACTACTTATTTAACCGAGAATGATGTCTTTACAGGAAGATCTTAAACCGAGACCCTGCAGTATTGATGGAGCGACAACAAGGTCAATATGACAAGGCTGAGGTTTGAGACTTTCACTTAAAGACCGAACGTTCGGGGTTAATAAGTAGTCGATTATATGGCCTAAAAAAAAAAACAAAATCAAAACAAAAAAGCCATCTGTGAATTGGAGCACTTATCTGACCATGCATTCATGATTACCAGCTGCACAAAACGGGTGCATGTGAACTAATGCATATTAAAACTCATTTCAGACCATAGTCTCGATTTTGGTCACTCCAGTGACCATAGATTGAAAACGTGACAGAAAATTGGCGTTACTTTCGACTCTCACCAAATTTGGACAGTGGGATGATCTCATCATTAGCCAATAACAGGTCATTTTTCAGCTCTTTTCGTCATATCCCCCGCTCGGGAGAGTTTTGTCAAGTTAGCTAATTAAGTATGCAAGCCAACGTACTGGCGGTCGCTGTCGGCGAAATGCTTATTTGCTCAAAATTGGGGCAAAATCTTTCGGAGATGGAAGTCAGGACATTTGTAACGATACAGAAAGTAATTTGGGACCAGTTGCTGGCTTCTAAGGGTGAATTTATCCAGAAGTAAGCTGTATTTTCGTTTTCGTGCCGAAAGACTATCGGCTTGTTATGCTCTCCTGTTCTGTTTTTTTCTCTTGGTCTTTTTTGTAGCCTGCCGAGGCCATTCTTTCGTCTAAATCAGTTGAAAAAAGTTCGAAAAAGATGTTCCCATTCAAGTTTAAGCTCTCAGACGATAATTCTGGAGTTTTTTGGCCGAAACGTCGGCTTTGTTATGTCCGTGTTTTTCGGTTGCTATGGGCGACCGTAGCGTCCTTTGTTAGGTCAAGTCTGGGAAGTGAGGTCGCAAAAAAATTCTAATTAATTCTGGTTTTGTTCGATTTCGCTGAAATTTTAACACGATAAAGCTGGATTGTTAAGGAATAGATTTACGTTCTACCGATGTGTGGTAGCTATTAAGACTAAAGTGATATATCGCTTCGAAGTCAGGATTTTGAAGAGATTTTTTTGCAAAGTGTGGGTTCGGCGTGATTTTGTAATCGGAGGATTTTGTTGACCCCGAAGGAAAAAATATCCCGAAAAGGTCATTTCATCGACGATTCAAACGAATATAAATATGTATATGTTCCGAGCTAACTTTCTGGTGAAAAAATATAATTTTTGACGAGCGCTGGGTTTTTAATTTTTTTTTTTCCCGCGAAACACAGGGTATGCGATGAGTTAAAAGAATTCTACATTCTCCTTGTTTATTGACCACAAACAACGTACACTTGAAATGTTTTTCTCATCCTATTTTATGAGAGAATAATGCCCTAGAATTAGTCAATCAACGCACGCGTTACACTGGCTACAAACACAAGCCATATATTAAATGTGTGTAAATGATATTCCTATTACAGAGAACTGTGCTGGGTGAGAACTTCTTCGCCCTAAACTTTTTATAAGTATGTAAATGATATTTTTTTTTTACAGAGAACTGGACAGGGCGAGAACTTCTTCACCCTTAATTTTTTAAATGTATGGAAATGATATTTTTATTACAGAGAACTAGGCAGGGCGAGAACTTCTTCCCCCCAAATTTTTTAAATGGTGCAAATGGGTTTTTTTTTTTTACAGAGAACTGGGCAGGGCAAGAACTTCTTTCCCCTAAATTTTTTATATGGGTGTAAATGATATTTTTACTACAGAAAACTGGGCAGGGCGAGAAGATCTTCACCCTAAACCTTTTATCTGTATGTAAATGGTATTGTGTTTTAGAGAACTGGGCAGGGCAAGAACTTCTTCACCCCAAATGTTTTATTTGTATGTAAATGATATATGTTTTTTTTTTTAGAGAAAACTGGATGGGCGAGAACTTTGCCCTAAATTTTTCATATCCAGGTAAATGATGTTGATATTCTTATTACAGAGAACTGGGCCCCTAATCCTACATTCTTGTATAAATAAAAATGCTATTTTTAATACAAAAAAAAAAAAGAAAGAGAAAAGATTTCTTTGGCCTGATTTTTTTCAGAATAAAAACTATCGGTAAAAAACGGTGTCGATCTCTCTGAGATCATTTTCAAGTTGAAGAAAAAACGAATGAAATATACATATATAAGTACAAATTAGGGCGTGAGAATGTCAAACAATAAAATATGCAAATACAAGGGCTAAAATGTGAGTGTTAAAATAATAAAATACTATAAAAAAACCTATGTAAATAGCTTTCCACGGATTGACTCTGACTGTTTGTTCAAGGTTGGCTTAAGCTCCTTTATAAAGAGCATTTCGTAAATCAGGCAGTCGAATTTACTTTGGAACTTTCTCAAGATCTTAAAATCACGATAAATGTCGCTTGGGACTGTTCCATGCTGCTCTTTGATGTGATTCCCGATTGAAGACGATCCTTTGTGTTCCTCAACGCGTTGATAGAGGTGTCGGCACGTGTACCCGACATAGTTTGCATCACACAAACCACACTTATAGTAGTAAACAACGCGTTGCTGGTTAATGATAGGCGGCTTCTTTTCTTTTGGTTTGACCTTGTGTCCGATCTTGCGGCTTGTATACACGGGACGAATATCAATTCCAATTTTTCGGCCTAGTTCCCCAAGTTGCCTTCGCGCGGAACTGGCCGATCTCTGATGCTTGAAAGGTAACACTATTCTGACAGGCACTTCATTCACGTTACGTGCTCGAGTAGAAATTGGATCGCCAGAAACTTTCTTGGTGACAAAATTACTGATGGTCGATTGTATCAATGGCGCTGGGTACTGAAGTCGGGAGAACGTCTCTGTGAGACGATCACATTCCAGGTGGAACAGTTGCCAGGTAGATGATAGTTTAAAGGCACGATCCAGCATTCCTTTTAGCAATGACTTCTTGTATCTAACGTCGACGAGGCTCTTGTAATGTAGTAATAATCTGGTGTTAGTTGGTTTTCTGTACACCCTTGTCTCCAGGCGACCATTGCATTTCCTGATGTCTGTTCCCAGGAAAGGAAGTTTACCGTGTTCGCCAAGTTCCATGGTGAAGCTGACAGATGGATGACTCTCATTTAGAGAGGAAAGGAATGCTTCAGCTGCTTCGGTGTCAGGCATTATGCTCAATGTGTCATCCACATAGCGTTTGTAGAACTCGGGTAACTTGCCTTGGTCCTGAAGTCGATCTTCGATACTGCACATAAATACGTTGGCCATTAGGGGTCCAAGTGGCGAACCCATGGCAACACCATCGGTTTGTTCATACAAACTTCCCTCGAACTGGAAAAGCTGGTTCTTGGTGGCAATATCTAGCAACTCTACCAAGTCTGATTTTGTAATGTTGAGATTATGCTGTTTATTGAACCAGTCGTCCTTAAATGCCTTTTCAGCTAGAATTTGTATCGTCCCATCAACAGGGACATTGGTAAAGAGCGAAGTTACGTCATATGAAACAAGGATACTGTGATCGTCAACTTCCATGTCATGGAGAGAATCCACGAAATTAAAAACATCACTGATGGTGTGGTCATTGACTGATAGAGGTTTGAGCTTTTCGTCAAGCCTTTTTGCCAACTTGTAATTATATGTCCCGGTTGCCGAGAGTATCGGCCGCATTGCTAGTTGTCGCTTGTGGGTTTTTGGCAAGCCATAAAGATGGGCTAGTCTCGAGCCATTCTGGACAACTGTGCCAGCAACTGCCTTGGGCAATATTCTTTCTACAATAGCGGGTGGAAATGCTTGGGAGGTCTTTCTCTCATTTTGGGTCTTTCAGCACACAGTGGTCTAAACTTGGTTTCGTTGTTTATTGATGACTCTTTCAGTGGGCGCACATAATCTGACTTGTCCATCACAACCACACCTGATCCCTTATCCGGCTTCGTAATAACAGCATTGCTAAAAACAATGCTGGATCGTGCCTTTAAACTATCATCTACCTGGCAACTGTTCCACCTGGAATGTGATCGTCTCACAGAGACGTTCTCCCGACTTCAGTACCCAGCGCCATTGATATAATCGACCATCAGTAATTTTGTCACCAGGAAAGTTTCTGGCGATCCAATTTCTACTCGAGCACGTAACATGAATGAAGCGCCTGTCAGAATAGTGTTACCTTTCAAGGATCAGAGATCGGCCAATTCCGCGCGAAGGCAACTTGGGGAACTAGGCCGAAAAATTGGAATTGATATTCGTCCCGTGTATACAAGCCGCAAGATCGGACACGAGGTCAAACCAAAAGAAAAGAAGCCGCCTATCATTAACCAGCAACGCGTTGTTTACTACTATAAGTGTGGTTTGTGTGATGCAAACTATGTCGGGTACACGTGCCGACACCTCTATCAACGCGTTGAGGAACACAAAGGATCGTCTTCAATCGGGAATCACATCAAAGAGCAGCATGGAACAGTCCCAAGTGATATTTATCGTGATTTTAAGATCTTGAGAAAGTTCCAAAGTAAATTCGACTGCCTGATTTACGAAATGCTCTTTATAAACGAGCTTAAGCCAACCTTGAACAAACAGTCAGATTCAATCCGTGCAAAGTTATTTATATAGGTTTTTTTTTTATAGTATTTTATTATTTTAACACTTACATTTTAGCCCTTGTATTTACATATTTTATCGTTTGACATTCTCATGCCCTAATTTGTACTTATATATGTATATTTCATTCGTTTTTTCTTCAACTTGAAAATGATCTCAGAGAGATCGAAACGTCATTTTTTACCGCTAGTTTTTATTCCGATAAGGTTTTTCAAAAAAACCTAATTTTTTTATTAGTTATAATTTTTTTGGAAGAAATAACCCAATAAAGTTTCACACACAATTTTGTTTTTATATGCAGTTGAACCCTGCCATTTCGAACCCTCAGGAGAAACGAAAAATAGCTTGAAATAGCTGATAGTATTTGACTTGAGTGCAAATCCATTAGGGATATGGTTTTGAGTTCAAAATAATGGGGAATTCAAAATGGCTGAGTTTGAATTAGTGGGATCAAACTGTAGTACAGTATAACGTTTTCCTTTTGTAAA